>NC_092259.1:10136278-10151278 GCF_036320965.1 Panulirus ornatus | reverse complement strand
CAGCGAACAACAATTGACTCACTTCCCAAGCTCTCTCATCCCCAACAGACTTCATACTTGCCCCTCTTTCCAGGACTCTTGCATTTACCTCCCTTACAACCCCATCCATAAACAAATTAAACAACCATGGAGACATCACACACCCCTGCCGCAAACCTACATTCACTGAGAACCAATCACTTTCCTCTCTTCCTACACGTACACATGCCTTACATCCTCGATAAAAACTTTTCACTGCTTCTAACAACTTGCCTCCCACACCATATATTCTTAATACCTTCCACAGAGCATCTCTATCAACTCTATCATATGCCTTCTCCAGATCCATAAATGCTACATACAAATCCATTTGCTTTTCTAAGTATTTCTCACCTAATATATATATATATATATATATATATATATATATATATAAACGCCCATACATGTGCATATACATATATGCATACATACAAGAAGCAGACCAAATTGGTGATAGAAGGATGGAGTGAAAAAGATTTTGAGCCATCGTGACCTGAACATACAGGAGGGTGAAAGGCGTGCAAGGAATAGAGTGAAATGGAACGATTAGTATACCGAGGTCAACGTGCTCTCAGTGGATTGAACCAGGGCATGTGAAGCGTCTGGGGTAAACCATGGAAAGTTTTGTGGGGCCTAGATGTGGAAAGGGAGCTGTGGATTCGATGCATTGCACATGACAGACTTGAATGTGAACAAATGTGGCCTCTGTTGTCTTTTCCTAGCGCTACCTCACACGCGCGGTAGGGGGAGAAGTATGAATTATGTACATGTGTAGATATGTATATGTCTGTGTATGTATATATATGTATATGTCTGTGTATGTATATATATGTATACGTTGAAATGTATAGGTATGGATATGTGCGTGTGTGGACGTGTATGTATATACATGTATATGTGGGTGGGCTAGTCCATTCTTTCGTCTGTTTCTTTGTGCTACTTGGCTAACGCGGGAGACAGCGAGAAATAGAATAACAATACAGAATATATATATATATATATATATATATATATATATATATATATATATATATATATATATATATATATATGATACCATAATGTTCTCACCCTCCAGTCCTTAAGCCTTACATCATCAATATCCTATGTAATCAGTGATCCAAAGTTCTGGTTGGGGAAATGGCTTGCTGATTGCTGATCAAGTGGTATTCATAGTGTTATCACTTCTTGAATTTTGACATATAATCATAATCTGTCTGGATTGCAGTGGAGTGAATAACTTTTTGTGTGTGCGTGTGTGATTGCTATTTTTGTGTTACGGGGATAGTTTTACACGATATATATATATATATATATATATATATATATATATATATATATATATATATATATATATATATATATATATATTATACTTTGTCGCTGTCCTCCACGTTAGTGAGGTAGCGCAAGGAAACAGACGAAAGAATGGCCCAACCCACCCACATACTTATGTACATACATAAACGCCCGCACACATATACATACCTGTACATTTTAACGTATACATACATATACACAGACATATACAGATATATACATATTCATATTTGCTGCCTTCATCCATTTCCGTCGCCACCCCGCCACACATGAAATAGCATCCCCCTCCTCCAATAAGGTAGCGCCAGGAAAAGACAAAAAAGGCCACATTCGTTCACACTTAGTCTCTAGCTGTCATGTGTAATGCACCGAAATCACCGCTTCCTTTTCACATCCAGGTGCCACAAAACTTTCCATGGTTTACCCCAGACGCTTCACATGCCCTGGTTCAATCCAATGAGAGCACGTTGACCTCGGTATACCACATCGTTCCAATTCACTCTATTCCTTGCACGCCTTTCACCCTCCTGTATGTTCAAGCCCCAATTGCTCAAAATCTTTTTCACTCCATCCTTCCACCTCCAATTTGGTCTCCGACTTCTCCTTGTTCCCTCTACCTCTGATACATATATTCTTTTTGTCAATCTTACCTCACTTATTCTCTCCATGTGACCAAACCATTTCAACACATCCTCTTCTGCTCTCTCACCCACACTATTACTACTCATCTCTCTTACCCTTTCATCACTTACTCGATCAAACCACCTCACACCACATATTGTCCTCAGACATATCATTTCCAACACATCCACTCTCCTCTGCTCAACTCTATCCATAGCCCATGCCTCGCAACCATTTAACATTGTTGGAACCACTGTTCCTTCAAACATACCCATTTTTGTGAGATAGTTCTCTCCTTCCACACATTGTTTATCGCTTCCAGAACCGTTGACCTCTTCCCCACCCTGTGACTCATTTCCGCTTCCATCCTTCCATCCACTGCTACTTCCACTTCCAGATATCTGAAACACTTTATTTCCTCAAATTTTTTTCATTCAAACTTACATCCCAATTAACTTGTCCCTCAACCCTACAGAGCCTAATAACCTTGCTCTCATTTACATTCACTCTCAACTTTCTCCTTTCACACTCTTTTCCAAACTCAGGCACCAACTTCTGCAGTTTCTCTCTCGAATCAGTCGCTAGAGCTGTGTCATCGGCGAACAAGTGACTCACTTCCCAGACCCTTTCATCCAATGCGTGCATTCTGCCAATCCTCAGGCACCTCACCATGGCTGATACATACGTTGAATATCCTTACTAACCAGTCTACCACACAGTCACCCCCCTTTTTTAATGAATTCCACTGCAATAGAGTCATTTACAAAAGTGCGCATCAAGGCAGGGCCTTAATTGAAACATAGAAAGGGCTCTGAAAAAGTAGATTCAAGGAAAAGTATTCATGAATTTTAGAGGAAGTGAAAACCCTGTCTTGAAATTTGCTAGGTCATAGTTACTGCGAAAAGGTGCAGATTTCCAAAGCTTGAAAGTGTAGGGAAAGAAACAATTATCCAAATGGCCCACCCTTGAGTTGCATGGCCACACAGTAATCATGTTACACATCAGCTTGCTTAGTATCTTGTCTTGCTATTGGTCGGGGCACACAAGCTGCTTGCTCTCGGGAGCAAAAGCCAAAGCAGTGCCCACAGAAGAGGGAAAGTGGGCCAACTTTCGATGCAGGACAAGTGGGCCAAGTTCTTACGAATTTTGAGAAAGTTAAAAACCTGTCTTAAGATGTGCCAGTTCATAGTTATTGGTAAAGGACATTCAAATTTAGAGTTCCAAAGCTTCGAGGTGTTGGGAAAGAAACGGTTATCAAAACGGCCCGCCCTCAAGTTGCCAATGTCCTCATCGTCCTCATGCTACACAGCTAGTGATGGGAGGCACACAGGCAGCTAGCTCTCGTAAGCAAAGCCACAGTAATACCTATAGAAGAGGGGAAGTGATTGGACATTATGGCGTAGGACAGGCAGGTCAAGTTTGAAGTGTTTTTTATTTTGTTTTTTGCTCTTTTTTTCGGTGTGTTTTACACTAATGGAGTCCCATTTCTTGAACTTTTTGTAATTTCACAAAAGTTCTTAAAATTTTGCAGTCAGCATTTGCAAGTTCATGATTTAATTTGTTACATGCATCCACTATAGTACTAAAGAGGTACTTCTTCAGATCTTTTCAAACGGGTTACTTGCAGTACTTTCTTGTTATGGTGCTTGGTTGTTATCTATGTGTCTTTCAAAGGACTGTTCATTGTAAAAATTTAAAGGTATTGATCAAGTCACTCCTTACTCTTCTCTCGTTTGTGTTAAGCAAATATGTGCCCTTTAATATCTCATTATAACTCAGTTATCATAGTTCTGCTACCATCTTTGTTATCTCTCTCAAGACCCCATCCTCTGTGCTTCTTTAAGTTCAGTGCCAAACTTGAGATTCATGTTGCACTTTTGGTCTGGTATAATTTGAATTGTTTAATGAACATATCCATATTCTAAAATAGGATTTTTACTGTTTGCCAGCAGATAATTTGTCTCCTGAACAGCTCTCCTGTCATGGAGTTATGGCAACAGGAAAGGTGCAATTTCAGTTCCCATGTTCCCTTCATACACTGATTCCTTAAGCTTTTTATCTTCTAGATAGTTTTCACATCAAGGCCATCTTTCACTGTGTACCACCCTCATTAATTTGTATTTACTCAGGATGAATTTCATCCATGCATGAGACCAGCTCTGGACTTTGTCTAGATCCATTTGTAAGTTAATAATTTGTATTTACTCTGGATGAATTTTAACCATGGAGTTTGTCTAGATCCATTTGTAAGTGAATGCAGTCCTCATCATTCTCTTCTCCCATAGCAACCTTGGCATCATCTGCAGACATATGCAGGTCCTTTCCTGGCAAATCATTTACTGAAACCAAGGGTATCAGTTGTTCTGGTGACTCTGACTCATGTCGAGAAGGCTTATTTGTCCTGTTTCCTCCGCTCTCTTCCACAAAGGCAATTTTCTCTCCATTTAGATCATTCCCATGTTTCTGCATGTAAATGTAGCTACTTTACCATTCTTGTGTGTGGGACTGTCATATGCTTTCAAGCAGTCCAGGAATGTGGTACACAGTTCACCTGTTTCTAATTATATATTTGTATTGTACGGGGGGGAGGGGGATGGAGATTTACAAGACTTGTGGGGCCCCAGCTCTTGTGTGTGTGTGCATTTTTGTATGTGTGTGTAGGGGAATAACTTGTTTGTACAATATAGGGATGAACAAGCGTTCAGAGATCTTCCCCACGTACAAGTATACCTACATTTAGTAACGTTTGAACGTTTTCTTTGAAGTTTTGTAGCAGTAACTAATATTTTTGTATTCAGAAAGTTGAAGATGGTCTTTTGAAATATGCTTATAAGATGAAATATTACAGAGGTCGAAGTTCCTTCGATAAACGTATTATCTTTTAAAATGCTACAATCCAAGGTAAAATTTTGATTCACTAATACACATTTCCAACCCATTCGTAGTGTCCGGAAGCAAGACATGAATATCCATATTTTTTTCTCCACTTCGTTGATATATTAAGACGTATCTTTGCACACCTCCTCTGCATACTTAGTGCATATTGAATTAATCAAAACAAGTTTCTTGACTGCATATCTACAGTAGCATATCAGGAATTTAGTCAATGCTCAAAAAAGAAAACGAATGTTCAGTCAGTTTACGGTCACAAGAACGGACGGACTGCCATATCAGAACTACTTTGTTTTATCTTCATGTTCGTCAACTTCGTGACTCTTGCGCATCGGATAAATGTGACAACAAAGGGGATCATGGGAACAGCTACTTCGTTTTAACTAATTGTGTGTTAACTCCATGATTCTCATTGCCACCGCCTCTGTACCTTGTGGGCATTCTTGTTTATGACATTTTAAAACGTTTAAGATATTATTATCATGTCTTTTGTTTTATGGCTCTTAGGCGTAAACTAAGTAATCATCAGATCGTCTGGGAGGCTAAGATGCTGCTGGAGAGACAGACAGACAAAGTCAGAAGAGACCACAAGCTTCAGGAAGATGCCGTGTCCATCCAGGGCTGACGGAGGCGAACGCGCAGGGTTGGTCGGTGCAAGCCCTCCCGGAGATCCCGAGGATGAAGAGGTAACTTTTATTCATATAGTTGTAAAGGTAGTCACGAAGTATTCAAGTGTAAGGTGATGTACCGTACCTCTGGTGGATACAGAACGCAGGATTAGGGCTATATCTAATTTCATCTTTAGCGTTATATTCAGGGGTTCCAACTACTGCGTGACTAATGGTTCTATATTTATCCAGGCATAATTAATTCACTGCATGTCTATTTTTGTTCCGGAGACATTTTATTTTTGGTCGATGTTACATATATTGGTGAGTTATTCCTCAAGTCAGTCTACATACGTTTTCTTCTGTCTGGTGTGCGTTTTCTATACCATCACCGAGTGTTGCTAGGGTCGAACCTACTACCTCGACCAGCGATCACTGCTAGTTAACAGTTACTCAAATATTTCAGTAAGTTTCTCAAATAATGTAGTAAATCTTGTAGCACTCCATTCCTGTCACTGTTGAATACTTTTTGCCATTATGATGATAATTTGAATGTGTATTATGTCACAGAATGCTACGAGTTCATACCTTTTTCTTCGCAATTTTTTATGAATATACATGATTGTCACTTTGCTAATGGGTAGCTTGGATTTTTTGTTCTTAGTTCTTAATAAAGGGCGTGACTAGTGAGTACATATTTCCCTGTGTGGCTGTTCAGCAGGAATTATGGTCAGCGTTTTTTTTTTTTTTTCTTAAGGGACTTGAATTTGACTGCCTCGATAGTAGTGTTTTAATTAATATAATGACAGTCAGCTGTTAATCTTAATGTCTCAGAATCTTGAATTACCTCGTAAGAAACTGCATTTGAATTTTGAATCATATGATGGCCATGAATGAATGTCAAAGCTTAATTTTTTTCTTATTAGTTAGGAACACATTACTTGTCCCGGAGGTTCATGGTGGGGTGTAGTTGCCAGATACTAACGAGGTAGTTAGCGTCCGACTGACGGATTGGGTTAATGAAACATTGCTCCATGCCGTATTTACTTGATTTTTGAAATAATAAAACCCCCATCCTCTGCCTTGCAGACTGTGAAGCTTGGACTTTTGTTATTCCGGAGATATCACCGTTGTGTTGTATATATTACTGGTCAGACAAGATGAAATGATGAATGAGCCGCAAACTGAGAAGTAATTTTCTCAAGTTTCATGACTTTTTTTTTTTTGTTCGCTTCTCGGTATGCCTAACCTCTTCCATGTTTGCGTAAACTAAGCCTAGTTATGAAAAATGACGAATGTGTTGTTTATCTAGACTAAGTCCCTTGTTACAGAATAACTCGTGCAGATTTTACGCTCGCACACGAATAATGAAGTAATCGGTGAAGTACTGAACAGTGTTCATCGTCTTCGTGCGTCTCAAAAGTTTATGAACACTGCTCTGAGCTGGGCTACCACATGTAACTTTATTTATTATCAGACTACACACACACACACACACACACACACACATTTGAGGTCCAGTGTCCTTGCCTCATGGTATGACTCACAGAGTGGGAGTGCACTCGCGTTGTACTCAGAACACTGTTGGAAATCACAAGTCTTATGAGTGTTAAAGTGGTATGAAAACGACTGTTCTGATAGGTTTTACCCGTTGAGTACGACGGCACGACCCTTGAGTACGACGGCATGACCCTTGAACGACGTTGCGACCCTTGGGTACGACGGCACCACCATTGAACGACGTTGCGACCCTTGAGTACGACGGCACAACCTTTGAATGACGTTGCTACCCTTGAGTACGACGGCACGACCCTTGAACGACGTTGCGACCCTTGAGTACGACGGCACGACCCTTGAACAACGTTGCGACTCTTGAGTACGACGGCACGACCCTTGAATGACGTTGCGACCCTTGAGTACGACGCCCTTGAGTACGACGTTACGACCCTTGAGTACGACGGCACGACCCTTGAATGACGTTGCGACCCTTGAATACAACGACACGACCCTTGAACGACGTTACTACCCTCGAGTTCGACGCCACGATCGCACCTTGGGTGTGATGGCCTGTTCTCTAACCTAACCCCTGAGGGTCAGGTCAAAGACCAAGGGGTCGTACTCAAGAGGTTAAGAATGGTTTGGCTTTCGGAAGCATGTGTCGTTGGTGAGGCAGTCAGTTATCCAGGACATAACACAAGTGCTTTCGTTTGACTTTAGTCACATTGTTGATGGTTTAGGAAGATAAGTTATGCAGGGAACGGGAAACTTCAGGTCAACTTTGAATCTCTCTCTCTCTCTCTCTCTCTCTCTCTCTCTCTCTCTCTCTCTCTCTCTCTCTCTCTCTCTCTCTCTCTCTCTCTCTCTCTCTCTCAAAACTCATGAAATCTTATTTGTTTTCCAGTAACAGTAATGCCTAAGTACAATCTTATAATTGTAACAAGTGTTTGTATTTTCTCATGTGAAACGTCGATTTTTTAAACTTTTCAGGTTTCCACAGTTCGTCCTCGCTAGAGCGAGGAGGATAGCATGAAGACCTTTATGTAGCACCGAGAACATAGCGCCATCAGACACAAGATATTATTGAGAGCCAAACAATCTCAAAAGAGTCAAGCAGTGCGACGGGTAAGATTGTCGTTGTGTAGAGCAGGACAGGATCAAAGTATCATCTAGAGGAAGAAGGAAACATTATCATCAGGAGCAAGAGAGGATCAAGTCTTCCCAGACTTAAGACACCAGCAGGAGCAAGACAATTTATCGGGGAATGAAGAGCAAGATCGTATCAGGGATCAGGGAAGGACATTAGCGAGCCAGGATATGAAACGTTATCAAATCGATATCAGAATACAGGCTAAGAACAGCGTCTGTGGTGGCAGAGATTACATCCATAAGGTATTGTCGTGTGTTGGGGTCAGTCTTGCATGAAAATGTTTCATTGCGATTTCAAAACCATGAATGACTAGGTTTGTCACCCATCAGCTGTAATCATTCTTGTACTAAACAGATCATTATACAAAATATTCAAACTTCCCAACGAATCTGCAGAAGTATGAATGTGGTACATAAAAGGATTCTCGTGAAGTTGCATCATAACAAAAAACCGCACGACTTGGAAGTCCGCAGTGGCCGCTTCGCTTCAACCGGGCCCATTGTATAAGTGATGTGGTCGGTCCACGACGCAGAGTGTATGTATGATCCGTAGTTTACGGGGTACAATTTTCGCGGATATTCTCCCCATCACAGTTACATTATTTCTATCTTGTCCCTCCAAGTCTGCACCTGGTCTAGTTCTACTTGTCTTGACACCCAACCTCGTGGGAGGGAGGAATTCTTTGGCTACGACATGGGTAGACTTGTAGCTACACCAAGGCAACTACCTGACTTAAGCACGAACTGCATCACTACGCAGATTCTCGTAGTTTAATGTCGTCACAGAGGGAGTGACGTGTGACATTTTTGGTAGAATATCTTGCCCGTAGAAACTGGCATGCTGCAAATGTCACAGGCCAAAGGATTGGGTTGGTGGTTGATCCTTACGGTCGTAGGGCAGTTAACGAATACTTTACATGTTTTGCTTTTCTTGAAGTATACCTTGCGCTACCTTTTTTCTTTTTTTTTTTTTTTTTAGCCATTTACTGGTGTCTACCGAACATTACAGCCAACTGACATAACACCCAGGCTCAAAAAGTTTGTATTCGAAAGCGTAAACTTTAGTTTTCCTCAGTGGAAATGATCGTGGGACACTGCATATTACCTTCTCTTATTGTTATTGTTATCAGTTCCTTGAAAACTTTTGATGCTACCTCTGTTGTCCTTATGTGTTCATGGGAGTTTGTATGTAGCATTACGCGGACAAATCCTTCCTCCGCTCTTACCTTCTGTATTTATCTCCACATGATTACCATCTGATTTACCGCTTTTGGTATTTTCTCGAGACACATCACGATCCGCAGTGTACTATTAGGTATATTACTTGTACCTTGAGGCCACATTTTCTTTCCTTGACTTGAATAATGGAGTGACCACCACACAAGGTCTTACTTTCCCCTTCCTCCCTACTTGATTCCACGCCACTGGTAAGTTTATAAGTGAATAGATTGTAAATATGTTTCCCAGAACATAAGTTAACCTGGGATTGTAACTTGAGATAGGTGAAGGTCATGGAGAGTGACCTGTGCACTAATCCTGTCACCTGTTTGTATATCTGCCGGTCCCGTCCATTGGGGGCCTGGTATGTTATGTTCTGGATCTGTCTGTCTGTACTCAGTCCTGACGATGTAATTATACTGAAACCCTTGACACTGTATTTTCCGTTTCCTTGTAGTTTTACCAGCATCTTATGAGCACTCATTACTTGTGTGCTTATGTATATATATATATATATATATATATATATATATATATATATATATATATATATATATATATGTTTGTGTGTGTGTGTGTGAGTTTAGATAATTAAACTCGAACACTGATTGATGATTCATAAGTGGAAGTTATTTTCTTTAGGTTTAAGTGTTATCAACCGAGTTCTCCAAGGTTTACGAAACAGATTAGATGGAAGTGCTACACAGTAAACGATCTCAGAAACACCGATAAGAGCCACTCACACCCTTAGGTAAGGTCATGAGTATTACAGTGGATGTCCAAGTCGAGTGTATATTCTCAGAATAACTCGTGGAAGACATCATGAGAACTTATAGTTACAAACTGATGTTCTTATTGGTCAATAACCCGGCCATTTTTAACTTGGTGGACAAGATTGCATACATCAAGGCTGCAGTCAGTGTACATTCACACGTCTCACTGCTCTTCATATACAAGATAAAGCTACCAGGGAGAGTTTATTGGTAAAGTGCAAAAGTTGATCAGCAACACAGCCTGGAGTTATTGCAATAATCTCTGAAGCAAGTTCTTTGGTCTGCAGGAATTATAATGCTAATGTCACCAAACATTGTCAGCATCACTGAAACACAAAGAAACATTCCTAAATCTACTGTTGAATATTTTTAGATATTTTTTTTTAGTGGTTTATCGTTGTTTTACGTAACCTAACAAGTTTGGAAATTTTCAATGGCGACGTGTTTCTAGCCAGTGAATACTGTAATAAGATCTGTGCATAAATCATTTTGATTCTGTTGTAGTAAACAAATCCGTCTCATTAACTGATTATTGTTATATCATTCAGGTGTCATGCCATCAAAGAATGAAAATGACAACTCTTGGTGCCGAGTAAATTGGCCGATGTGTATGTGGTAACACTGCCGCGGAGTCTCGAGGCCGCGATCAGCTGTGTTTATGTCTTGCCGTCAGTCGACATTTGGCGGTGAGTGAGGCCTGTGGTGCTGCTCTGTCTTGTGAAATTATCACAGCTTGGTGCTTTTTCATGGATATACGGTACTGATTTTCACTCGGACATTTAAGGCTAATCTAAGATAAGGTAGGTCCACTAGCGTTTTTGTTTGTGCGCGTGATAATTGCGGGTTAATACAGCATGGTTGCTCATGTAGGGGAGCAGTAGTTGGTTAGGCGACCTGTTGATGCATATCCCGTCCTGCTTACAGGGCTGGTAGCTTTGATATTTACTATGATTTACATTTATGAGAAACGACGCCATCGTTCCTAATTACCGGTAAACTATGAACAGTTATCTTTCATATAGTTTTACCCCTCTTCAGGCGTCGAATAGACCAATCATTCGAACGAGCGGGTGTCGTTTAGTCGATTGTTAGCTCGTTCTCTTGTTGCAGTGTAAGGCTACGATTTGGTCGTGGAATTGGGTATCATTTATGTTGAATGTGTTTTTTTTTTTTCCCTTGATGTTTTGATCTAGATGTTTACCGTCGAATGTTTGTTTAGCCTGAATGTTTCCCCCAGACGCGAGGTAGGTCCGTGGCTTCGCTCATACTGAATGTCAGGCTCCCTGTAGTTTAACCAATTCTGAGTGCGAGTCTTCCTTAGATTATGTTCGTTTATGTGGAGTTTGTAATGGTCGATGTTTATGTTTTACAGACGGATTTTGAACATATGCCGTTGACGTCATGAAGACCGAATGTGAAATGGACATTTTGTTTGAGTGAATATGTTTGCCCGGTATGTTAATTTTGCTTCATATATGTTGAATGTGAGGCTTCCGTACTTATTTCACCAACGTTGAATGTGAGGCTTGATACGTTGCTCATGTTGAATGAGGAGATCCCTGTCTACTTGATTAATGGTAAATGCAAGTTTCCCTTTGAACATTACTAGCGTTAAATACGGGTTTCCCTTTATACATCCCCTAGCGATGAATGCGACCTTTATACATCACATGTATTGAGTGTAAGCTTAGCATTACGCTCTATTGACGTTGAATATAAGACTACATTATAATGCACGGGGTGTGAGGCATCGCTGCTATAACGTTGAATGTGAAGTTATATGTTCAGTGCGAAAGATGACAGCTCATTTACCAAGCAAAACTTTACCAAGCTTTGAATGTGACTTTGGCCTTCGTGCCTGAACTATAAGTAGGCAGTTAGGAAAATCCCAGTTTGGACAATGGTATAAACTGGGAATCCTTGAGGTCTAACTGCTAGTTTATAGCGGTTCGCTCTTGTTAAAGGTCAAACTTATATCCTGTAGACGATTTTTTTTTCTTTACCGCCTTTATCACGTCATTGTATCTTTTGTATTATTTTAGTTTATGTTTTGTGTTCCGTTGGATGGTCTCGTATCACTGATTTTAGGCCATTATTATTAACTCATGCAACACCTTGGTCCTTGGGGAACCTCCAATCTTGAAGTTCGTTTGTCCCTGTATTTTAAAAATCCAAGTTTTTAAAGGCCTGTATCCCAATTTTTAAACCGTATCCCCAATTTTTAACCCCCCATCCTCAAATTTGAATCTTCATTTCCCAGGTTTCACCTCGTATTCCATTTTTTTAACCTCATTTCAGTTTTTAAACCCCATATCATCAGTTTTGAAAAAGTTATCTCCATTGATATATACCTCGTATGCACAAATTTTAAAAGATGATTTCATCAGCATCATATACTTGCATTTTAACAGTATCACTGTTATTGCTTCAGAAACTTAGTTTTTCATAGCAAAAGAGATCCAATGCTGAAGGAAAATTCACGAAAGAAATAAGCTCAGATGCAAGCAAATTGATATTGGTAAAAATTGGGGAGAGATCAGACGACAGTTATACATAAACTAATCCAAGGTAAAACTTTACGTGTTCTCATGTCAGCCCGATGTTCAGGAGGTGAATGAACTCCCCTGTGCTTCGTAATGTGAACGTTACTGCTCTGAACCACTGCATAGGTACTGACACTTACCTGAGCATAGATTATACACCTGGTACAACCTGTGTCTGCAGCCAGAACCTGTGTCACTGCAGCCAGAACCTGTGTCACTGCAGCCAGAGCCAGTGTCACTGCAGCCAGAACCTGTGTCACTGCAGCCAGAACCAGTGTCACTGCAGCCAGAACCTGTGTCACTGCAGCCAGAACCTGTGTCACTGCAGCCAGAACCAGTGTCACTGCAGCCAGAACCCGTGTCACTGCAGCCAGAACCTGTGTCACTGCAGCCATAACCCGTGTCACTGCAGCCAGAACCAGTGTCACTGCAGCCAGAACCAGTGTCACTGCAGCCAAAACCTGTGTCAATGTTGCCATTGCCGATACTGAGATCCTATCTCTCTCGTTACCTACGCCAGCAATCTTCAGTCCTACCTCATCGGCAGTGCCTGAGGACCCACCACCACCACTGCTCAGGTGGTGGTGGTGTATTCACGTTTGGTGTAGATGGTAGATCCTCCGGTAGTTGTGGGGTTGGACGTTATGATGGTCGTGAAGAGTTCGTTGCTCCCTCAACTTATACGGCGCTCATGAGCAGTAGTGGTTCATGGTTGTCATGTGTGTGTGTGTGTGTGTGTATGTGTGTGTGTGTAAACATGGGATTCAGGTTAGGCAAACACAGGTGCTCCCATGAACTCCGATGATTATTGAGCAGTTGTACCTTGTTACCGTTAAGTTGGTGTGTGCTCAGCCTGCTCGTTGACCAAGCATTAGACGTGATGTCTTGTGTACATAATTCTGTAAGATAGCTATATCGTCTGACATAATACGAGGTTTCATTATATATATATATATATATATATATATATATATATATATATATATATATATATATATATATATATATATATATCGAGAACCGGAAACATATTTTTTGATGATTAATGTTATAATGCAAAGGGGGTTATATTACCTGATCTAGAGAGTATGTTGTTGTATATAGGGGTCATGGAGGCTGGCTGTGTTATCTGGTACTGATGGTTATTGACACCACCAGTGAGGGAAATTAGGCTTATGCCATTATCACCTGTGCGATGGATCCCAAGTAGGCTTACCGTGTATATATTTCTCTCTCTCTCTCTCTCTCTCTCTCTCTCTCTCTCTCTCTCTCTCTCTCTCTCTCTCTCTCTCTCTCTCTATGAGTGTTCAGGAGATGGAGCCTCGCGTTTCTATAACTCCCTCTCTATATAATACCATACAGTTGCAGGGAAGTTGTGTATTGCTTTTTTTTTTTTAAGTTCCCTTTAGGGTTACCAAATGTTGCGTAACGATTAATATAAGGACATGAAATATACTAGCAACTTTTTTTGAACATTGATTTTTGTATGAATATGTATGTATAACGCGCATATGTTCTAATACAAGTATGTACACACACAGCGATACACATTGATTATACATTTCGTCAGTCTTTTGCGTGAAGTGTGTTTTCCCATAGAAGTAGTTCCCCCTCCCCCTTCCTCCGTACTTTGGGTGTAGGGCGTAACATCAAACATCTTCTGAACAAGTCCAAATATAAGTTGAGGATAAGAAAACCACCTTGCAGTATGCCGGGTGTGGCGTGCGCCTTAACCCCAACGCTCAGAGATTGACATGGAATCGGCGTTATTGAATTCAAGGGTGGGATATGATAAGGTCATATCCGGCCATGGGGTCACGCACGCGTGCCTGAGCGATCACACACACACACACACACACACACACACACACACACACACACACACACACATACACACAGTTTGATGGTCGTTATGAGCAGGAAGATGTGAGCACACACGCTGCTGTCTTAGGTCAGCTCGCCGTCTGTCTGGCTTTGTACACAACATACGTGAGGAACTGGTTTTTTGTTTTCTATGAGTATTTTTCCTGTCCTGTGTGAGACAAGTATAAAGTAGACGTGGGGGTGTAAATGAGAGTAGACTGGCCATAAAGTAGGGGAATGGGCGTAGCTTAGAAGTAGAGAGTAGGCGTTAGTGGCCAAGGGGTAAAGTGGGCGTGGTCGAAAATAAGATGATCCATGATCTTAATTCTTGGTATATACATGTGTATGTGGGTGGGTTGGGCCATTCTTTCGTCTGTTTGCTTGCGCTACCTCGCAAACGCGGGAGACAGCGACAAAGCAAAAAATATATATATATATACAGGGTTCTTGAGAAGTCAGTATGGTGTCAGTTATCTGTACAGCATTGCAGCACAT
>NC_092259.1:10053778-10131278 GCF_036320965.1 Panulirus ornatus | reverse complement strand
ACGATTTCCTGATGTGTTGCAGTCGCAGACATGCGCCTCGGCCTCTTATCGTGGCGAGTGGGTGGGCCGTGTGTCGTGAGGGGTTCGACAGTGACGTGGGGGCCATTCGTGTATCTTTTAACGTGGGATGCCGTACGTGACGTGTTAGTGCTCGTGTCTGGTGACGTTTTTGTGACGCCTAACGTTCGATTGACGACGTGTGTGTGTGTGTGTGTGTGTTGACGTAGTAGACGACGTCTGGCCCTCTACAGGACGCCGTGACGTCACTGGGCATGGACGTCCAGGTGTGTCTTTTTGACCTGAATCGTCTACAGTGACCTGACCTCTTCGTGGCTTCTGTTCTCCGCGTGTCTCTGACCAGCAGTGATGCCCTAGCCGTTATACAGACGAGGGTGAAGGCTGTCGCCAGAGCATGGACTCTGTACCTCGGCATTGAGGAGGGGGAATAGCTTTTTCCTAATTAGTCCCCTTCAGTGTGTGTGTGTGTTTGTTAGCTTCAGACGGTGGCAACAAGACAGAGGACTGGAACTCATCCAACTTGGGTGTGTCAGGTGACATACCTGTGTGTAACTCCCTCCGTCAGGGATTACCTCGTCCCCTCCACACAGGTCTCACGTGACCCCCCTGGTCACACTCGTAACAGCATCGTGTACGGAAGTCGGTTTCGTAACGCTCCCCAGATGTTGACCCCGGATGAGGAAGTCGTCTCCTCCCTCCCTCAGACCCGTAACGTTGATTGATCATTGACTGAAATTGATATTTTGTCTTTATGATAGATGTTCTGATTTACTGTAAGCGTTGTAAATGATTGGAGATAAAAGTCATGAGCGCAGGCGTGTGCTAGTCCTGGGATTGGCTTGTGATGTGTGGGTGGTAGGTGGTAATCAGGCAGCCGCCCATCGGCAGGTGGCCGGCCTCACCACCACACGTACGGGTCCGCCACCTTCGCTGAATAATGCAAGGAACCCCAGGTGTTGGCCCTGCGGTACTACCCCGCCGCCCTTCGTCACGCGCGGACGTCATCTACGGAACGCGTGTCCACTTTCCTCTGACGTAGGTGATTGTCAGCGAAAAAAACAACAAACAAATGTATTAATAATAATTGCCTTAACTTATCAGTAGTCTCTCATTTGCTTTGCTGTCTTGTGTCGAACGCTTAGACAACAGGTACAAGATATAAAGAGGTAATTCATACCATTGTGATAGTCCTCGCTCAGCCTCCCTACCTCTCGTTCCTCACTAGCGATCATTAGAATAGCGGTGAGTGCGTGTCACGGCCGGAGAGAGAGAGAGAGAGAGAGAGAGAGAGAGAGAGAGAGAGAGAGAGAGAGAGAGAGAGAGAGAGAGAGACGGCTCCTCCATATAGAGCACCCCAATAAAAATACCCTCTCAGACCTTATTAAAATGAGTGGGTTGAGAGGGTCAAGAGGGAGCATGGACGCCCCCTGACCCGTGATTCTTCAGAGTATTTATTAACTTATTATCTTACTTTATTGTCCACTTATCACGCGTCACTGCATGACAGTGTGAAGATAGGATCAAGGGTATGTAGTGGGACCTATAGGGTAGAACACAAGTACATATCAACGTAGAATGGTGACACTTTACCTAACTTTCTCTAGATGCCGAAGTTCAAACTTAGTTTTTCAGTTCTGTTGACTATTTATACCGAGGTTAATGGGGTCTGCTGCCTCTTGCCACAGGGTGAAGAGTGTTCGCTACGAGTGTTTGCGTTCGCTGGGACGAAGCGAACACTTCCAGCGCATAAGATCTGGATGTAAACACTTACAGCGAAAGGACAACAACATCATGTGTACACACAACGATAAGAATCACATATTTACTAACATCGAAAACAGATGACGTATCTCGGTAGCCAGGTGATGTTAAATGATGCTATCATAAGTTCTTTTCATTTCTACAAGTGTTACACTTTGATTACCCCAACATTTTTTCAGACCTGAATAGCCTTCCCCACAGTCGTAGGATTATTTGCTGTTATCATATGATTGCTGGTCAAAAGCACTGCTAAGTATAGGGAGCCTGCTGATATGCGGTTCTTCTGTATCCTGAAGTTATTTATGTGCTGATCCTGAAATTCGTTTACTATATATATATATATATATATATATATATATATATATATATATATATATATATATATATATATACGATTGAAATTATCTCAGGAAAAGTTCCTGTGAAAGAGTTCAAGTGTTTACCCAGGACCTTTCTAAACGCCCTTGCACCCCAAGGCTGCTCTACATCCAGTAGCGGGGAAATGTAAACTCCATTGGTATAAAAGTTCTTTGACGAGACTGCAGACTCAGTGATACAGCCTCGCTCGCCAAAGATGACTTTTCACTCATGTAACTTCAAGCAAGTAGTTTGGTAATATATATATATATATATATATATATATATATATATATATATATATATATATATATATATATATATATAGTCTTTAGTTCGTATTTTAAGGGGGAAGTACCCAAATGTGGCATAGGATTTTCCGCCTTCCTCAGGAAGGAGGCGCTGTAGTTTCTGCGCACTCATATCTGTCATGTTCGTCCTCAGACCCTGGACCACGGCGGCACGACACTTGAGCAAGACGACCCGGCCTGTTACTTAAGGGCCAGGTTAGAGGCCAGGGCCATCGTACCTAAGGCTCCCCCTGAATGCACTGTGAAAATGGCGATTAAGAAGTAAAGATGAAAAGAATAGGAAATCTCTGAGGAATGAGGTTACGTGATGGTGCCCAGTGAGTGTATTGCTGTCGCCCTATATCCACGAATAGGTAATTACAAGTGATTACAAATGCGATCACCCACATACGCTCTCTCTCTCTCTCTCTCTCTCTCTCTCTCTCTCTCTCTCTCTCTCTCTCTCTCTCTCTCTCTCTCTCTCTCTCTCTCTCTCCTGCTATGTTGTTACACCTTTTGCCGGTCGGTGTTGTGACTTTTCCTCACTCTCGTGGTGTTGTGACCTTACAGCACGCTGCCCTTTTTCCGTTAGGACCGGGTGACAGTCATTTCCCAGATCTGTGTCCCGTGTGTGTGTGTGTGTGTGTGTTGCTTCAGAATAATGTGTTGGTCATCTTCTTGTCCTTTTTTTTTGTTCATATATTAAAACCAGAAATTTCAGGAATGAGTTTCGACCCAGTATACATGTTACTGATCTTGATATTATTATATAAGGCTGAGGACCTCTTCCTGACCTTCCCTGATCCTGGACCTAGGGGCGTCCTGGTGCTGAGGGGCGCCTTACATACGAGTGCCCTGGCCCTTAAGGACGCCCCTGGACCCAGTGGGGACGCCCTCGTCCCCTGACAACACACAACAGCTGGTCGTTGTTGATATCTCTGATCTTTGTTGTGGTTGTTATCGATTGTCTTTTTTTTTCCTCCTATAAAAAGAATCAGGTGACTTAACGTGTTCCATTTCCGAATGTTCATTTCCTCTTGGTTGAGCGTTGACTGCCATGTGTACATGGGGGTGGTGACGGCGAGACACGTGTAAGCAGTGAGCATGTGCGGTGATAAAGATCCCGACGAGGACTCAAAGATGTGACATAATCTTGAAGTGGAAGAGAGAGAGAGAGAGAGAGAGAGAGAGAGAGAGAGAGAGAGAGAGAGAGAGAGAGAGTTGCACAGGTCCGACCTGTCACCGATATGGTTGAGGGCCAGGAACCCCGGCTGAGCGAGGCATCTGCCCGCAACAGACGACCCTCTCATTAGCATTCTGTCCAACAACGACATTACTGTGTCCAGCCAACAGGGAGGTGTTGTGTGTCCTTGTGGGGGTATTCTCGTCCCTCTGACGCAAGAGGCAGCACCGGGAGAAGTACCTGTGGCCGCCACCATCGTCGCAAGTCTGTGACGCATCCATTCACATGGACGTCAGGCCTTCGAAGAGATGATAACGAAATAGCCGTTTGAGTCATGAAGGCCGGGGGCGGTGATGTTGTGTTGGAGGTAGATCGAGCGTGATCCCCTAGGCTGTCGGAGGACTTTCATCTCAAAAGGATTAGCATCTACTGCCTCGCTGGTAATATTATCCTCCCGTATGTATAATTTCCATCACCCCTCATTACGCCCTAAGTATAGGTTCTTTTCTTTCTTTTTAGGGTGTGCCGTCACAAGTGTTGGGGGACTGGGTTAATGTGGCCTCACTTAGGGCCTCATTACAGAAAATGTTCATGTGAGTTCTCCACTTGTGGCGTCATAAGTGAAGTTTTATGTTACCGCCGTCTCTCCCCTCCCGCGCTGGATGGGTGAGGGAGAGCCCTGGTAGTTTCTGGTCGAATGGCGGTGTTTCTCACCTAGACCAGTCAAACGTCTTAGGCACGTCGGTTGATGGGCTTGGTAGGGTTATAGGCCCATCGGCTCGCCAGGATCTTCAAAGGCCATCAGCGTCATGCCGTATCCACCAACCGAGTAATCTGTTTAACACCTTCAGGTGTTGAGGGTAATTTCAAGACCGAATGTACTCTCAGTCTGTGGCTGGCACATGTGGATGACCACGATGTTACGACCCGTGGGCATCATGACCTGAATTTTAACCTAATCCTTAAGGGTCGGGTCAGAGACTCAACCCATCAAAACCCAAGGGTCGTACGGTCGTGCCCAAGGATCGAACCATTATCCTCAAGGGTCGCATTGTCGTGCTGAAGAACCCAAGGAATTTGAGGTCTTCGAGGCACCTGGGGCAATAATGTACAAGTGGTCAGTACTCAAGTCTACCCCTGCTCTTCCCTCTTGTTGGCAGTACCTCCAGCGTTGGCAGATCGATCTTAGTGTCGACCCCATACCAAACGTCTGCGACTCTTCCATCAGCTGAAGGGTAACAAGGGACATCATGTTTGAGGAATTCGCGCTGTGTTGTTTTAGTTCACCGTGTCTAAGCGAGTCGCACATCTCGTGCACAGGCCAGGCCGTGGTTTTTCTTGTGGTCTGCCCCAGTCGTGAAGGTAAGGGCATGAGGCTGAAGACCATACCAATACGGATAGCTTGTGAGTCGGACTGCGTGTCGTAGGGGGAGCTTGGAACTTCCGTTAGGAAATCCCCCGGGTGTCGAGGGGCGACACCTGCAGGAAGACCCTCGCTGCTTGGTTGTAGCCTCGAGACGTGTCGAGGGTGTGTTTAGATCTGTGGATCTTATCCATTATAGATTTCTGACCCCCTTATGGTCAACCTTGAACCCATGGTCATCCCCAAAGAACAAAAATTTGTATTCAGTTCCAGTGTCAGTTTCTGATGCTTTCTGGGTCGCACAATTAAACAAACGCATAGAAAATCATGTATTTGTGAAATCAATATTTGCTTACAAACGAATCTCCTTTGCCCGAAGCTGCCGTAGCACTTAATAGGTTACCGGTGTATTTATTGGGAATATATATATATATATATATATATATATATATATATATATATATATATATATATATATATATGAGCCAGATACGTCGACCACTTCGAACTCCTTTTGGTAAGAACCACTAGTTTAGGAGGAGGGGAGGAGGGTGCCACACTGGGTCTCGGGAGGTTACGGTGCAGAGTCAAGTTAAGGGAGCAGACCACAGGCGGGGGAATACTAGTGACGACCTGGGAGGGTGTCAGCCATCACCAGGTAAAGTAGATAGTTTTGAATTGTATTCAGCGTCCCTCCACTTCTCGTAGGCATAACATGACGGAGAGGCTGTCAACGCACTTTTAGTGTATAGAGCCATGTATGATCATAGATACATACATATTAAGGTAGTAGCAGTTGTGGTAGTGATAAAGTCCCGTGTATTAAGTACACAGATAATCACACAAACTGGAGGTTTAATCCTCATCTGAATCTTCTAATGAACGGCACATTTACAAGTGACAGGGGTGAACTGAGGAGACCCTGGTATTCATCATATAGATAACGAGTACAGGATGGGTCACGACCCATATATCTGGACAGTGGGATGATAATGCGAGTCGGGCTATAGTAGGGCTGAGAGGCCCCTTACAGCCAGCCAGTACACACACACACACACACACACACACACACACATTACTGATTGGGTCAGTACCCACATGTATGAACAGTAGAGTGAGATACGAGTCAGGTTACGGGGGGGTGGGATGAGGGGCCCCATATATTCGTTATAGATACACATCGCAGGCCAGGCGAGTACCTGAGTACTAGGCCAACTTACAGGGCTAGCTGGGGTGAGGGGACCCCTGTTTATGCAGTATATAGCCAGGAGGGGGAGGACTGGGGGAGAGAGAACGACGGCTTATGGGGGAGATGCCGGGGAGAAGACAGGAGGGTGAGGACTTGGGGGGAGAACGACGGCTGATGTGGGAGATGGTGGGGAGAAGACAGGAGGGTGAGGACTTGGGGGAGAACGACGGCTGATGTGGGAGATGGTGGGGAGAAGACAGGAGGGTGAGGACTTGGGGGAGAACGACGGCTGATGTGGGGAGACGACAAGGTAAGCCAGACTGTCTGGAAGTGTTAAGTGCTCCCATTAATTACCACATGCTTAACACACACACACGTATATATATATATATATATATATATATATATATATATAAAGGGGATCCTGGTGTTCCTATCTTACTCAAGGATCGCACTGGCGTCCTCAAGGATCTTATCGTTGTTCACAAGGGCTTCATTGCTTTGGCGCTCCGCTTGATGCCGTGGTAAAGTTGGCGTTCTGCGTGACGTCACGGATGACACAGTGCCTTCCCGCCGTCTTTCCTAAGGTCAGGGTCATCTCAGATGATTGGACAAGTCCCGAACTTGTCGTGATTAATGGGGGAGGTACGTGTCAGCCTGGCTAAGTAATGCTGCTTGTATTTACTCAAGAGATGTGCTCTTAAGCTGATTAATTTTGAAGATGATAAATTGGTGTGATGCCACTTACGGAATTATTAATATTACGGAATTAATCTATTATTATTATTATTATTATTATTATTATTATTATTATTATTACTATAATTATTATTATTTTATTATCATTGTTATTATTATTATTATTATTATTATTATTATTATTATTATTATTGAAATTGTTATTTGCTATTATGATTACTGTAATATTTCATTAGTTTCTTATTATTGTTGTTGTTACTTATCTTTGTATTTATCTACTAATTTTGTATGTAGAAATGTATATTTTGGACTGCATTCGACTAATGAAGGCATACTCTCAACACGTGACTCACTCACACACACATATATATTTTTTATTATTATTTTGCTTTGTCGCTGTCTCCCGCGTTAGCGAGGTAGCGATATATATATATATATATATATATATATATATATATATATATATATATATATATATATATATATATTTCTTTTTTTATACATATTTGCAATATCCCGCGTTAGCGAGGTAGCGTTAAGAACAGAGGACTGAGCCTTGAAGGGAATATGCTCTGTTCCCTTTTTTGGAAAATTAATTTTCCATATATATATATATATATATATATATATATATATATATATATATATATATATATATGTATATATATATTTCAAAGTATTCACCATTTCCCGCGTTAGCGAGGTAGCGTTAAGAACAGAGAACTGGGCCTTTGAGGGAATATCCTCACCTGGCTCCCTTCTCTGTTCCTTCTTTTGGAAAATATATATATATATATATTTTCTAAAGCGTGACATCTGCCACATTGAGGTTCCCTACACATGCTCTCTCTCTCACACACCTGCGGCTTCACATGTGTGCGGTTTTTACTTTCGTCGTTGTGACAGATGTGGCCCGCCAGGTGTTGGGGCAAGTGCTCTGTACTTGGACTGCTTTGTACGTGACTGTGCACGTGACATCTTTGACCGTGGGGGGTGGGTGGGGGCTTGACAGCTGGTGTGCTTTGGTCAATCAGGGGAGGGGGGGGGGTGTCTGGGGGCGCCTCTCTCCCGGGTTAGGAGGTGTGTTGCTGCCGTGTCGTCACACCTGACGTCACAGTTGAAGCGCCTCCTGCTGCTGGCTCCCCTTGACGTCACTCATGTGTAATCAGGGATCCGATGACGTCAGATTCTCGATTCAATCGCAAAGTAGATTTTATTTTTGCGCTAAGAAAATAATCCGGGGATTATTTCGCCGCGATCTCTATCCTGCTGCTGATGGCTGTGGCTGTGTTAGGCGATGGATGCTGTTGCTGTGCTAGGTGATAGATGCTGGGGCTGTGCTAGGTGATAGATGCTGGGGCTGTGCTAGGTGATAGATGCTGGGGCTGTGCTAGGTGATAGATGCTGGGGCTGTGTTATGTGAAGGCTGCAGCTTGTTAGTCGATGGTGGCTGGTGCTGTGTTAGATGATTGTTGCCCCTGCTTTGTTAAATGACACCTTCTGCTGTGTTAGATGATGGCTGCCCCTGCTGTGTCTAATAGATGACACCTTCTGTTGTGTTAGATGATGGATGCTGCGTCAGATGGCAGGTGTTTGCGCCACTGTGTCATCTGCGTAAGTGTCGCATGACAAGCTTGGCTTTTGACGTGATTCTTGGCTGAAGGGATTACTGGTGCCCCAGTCAGCGTTTTCTGAGAGAGGTGAGTGCCCGGGTCACACACACACACACACACACACACACACACACACAGTCTTCAGATTGTTCGTATCAAATGTATATATATATATATATATATATATATATATATATATATATATATATATATATATATATATATATGTATATATATATATATATATATATATATATATATATATATATATATATATATATATATATATATGTATGAAGAAATTGTCATCATTGGTTGACCCAAGTGTGTCACAGCTTCTTCCTAAAGAGTGAAACAGATCTGACTTCCTCTTCTGTGTCCTTCTTGATCAGTAGGTTAAGGTCAGGTCATTCTGACAACAGCAGCAGTGTCTCACAGTCAGGTCCACCTCCCCCCCTCCTAGACACGTTATAGTTGTGGTTGTTGGAAGGTCCTGAACCATCCCTGACGACCCTGTGTGACACCCCCTGGTGGGGACACGTGCCCGGACACAGAACCTCGTACACTATGAACCGTGACCCTCCCGCGTTACCCAGTGGTCACCAGTCACCCTGGACCTAACCCCAGTATAGACCAGTCCTCCCCTCATCAGGTGACCTCCTCCTCCTTACATCATACACACACACACACACACATCTGCTAATGCAAAGGGACGCCTCCCTAAAGGGATGCCGCTACGCAATGTGGTCCCTGAAGTGACAGACTGGATTATGTTACGTGATGAGGTGCCGTGCAAGTGATGGCCAGCCGCCACCGGGAATTGAGGACATACCTTAGACGCAGCTATTTCAGAAACCTTCAGATGAGAACACTTAGAAAAAAATGAAGAAAATAAACACTTATTCCATGACCCTTTAAACGAGAACGCTCAGAAAGAGATTAGAAAACTCAGTTATTTCATGAACTTTCTGATGAGAACGCTCAGAAAGAAAATGAAATCTCTTCAACGTACACATGGTAACACACACTTAAGCCTTGTGGATGAAGGAGGCGACAGTGAGAACGATATATTTTAATCATAATATTAAGAATTAATCGCAGCCTTCGAGAGGGAAGTTAGACTAGGCTCTCGTAAATCTTATTCATCTGGTTCCGTTGGTCCGACGGTGTGTTAAACCTCAACATTTTCCAGTAGCCATGACAGAGCCAAGCCCTTCAATGTTTGTGAAGTGAACTTACGTTTCGTTGCTGGCCTCAGAAGTCTCATGCCCAGTGTACTGCAGTGGTGGTACGTGTTGTGTGGCATCGGGAGACACGACCTCCCTCCCAGTTCGTAGGGTCGAATGGTCGACTTCGTGGAGTACATTGTTGTATTTTTCTTCGCCGTTGTGAGCTGAGACCTCGAGTGTGGTTGAGGTTTCTGAGGTACTCAGGTGTGTCGGAACATCGCCATATTGATCTTCCTACGTGAAAAGAGAAAGAAATAGATGGTATTTGTTGGTAAACGTTCAAGAGGATATAGATGAGTCGGTAGCGCTGACTAATTTGCATAGTATAGTTGTAATTAGGTATAGACGGAATGATGAAGATGAGATGATGTGATATATATATATATATATATATATGTATATCAGCAAGTCATTATAAAGGCACCTGATTGCAAGAAAATATGGCAGATGACCGGGTAGTGAAGAAGGTAGGTACTGTAGTGCAGTAGAAGGCATAATGAGGTGAGACACAGTGCGAAAAAGATGGGTAGATTTAGCGAATGAATTGATCAGGATTGGGGAATACTGGCGCATGAATATTCCAGGGCATTGTTTGGGGATCAGATGGATTGAAAGTATTTGGTGTATTGAGGCGGTATGAATGGAGACATGGATCTCAGTAGACGAATGAACTTAGTAGTGCGTAAAGTGCAAAGGTATTTAGTTTTATAAGTAAGTCTCACTCTAGCACCATAGGAGGCCCTGGGTTGAGTGTACATATGTGTGTGAGCGATGTTCCCGAGGGTGTACCTGCCCCGTGCATGTCAGGATATTGACAGTGAATTAATGATGGTAAACTGGTAACACTGTCCCCGAGCTCGAGAGAGAGAGAGAGAGAGAGAGAGAGAGAGAGAGAGAGAGAGAGAGAGAGAGAGAGAGAGAGAGAGAGTTTAGGCCTCGAGTGTCAGGAGAAGTACCTGCTTACCCCGTTAGGTTGGAGGATTACCTCGTCCTTGGAGCCGCCAGTGTTAAGGATTACGGGACCCTGATATAACAAGGCTGACGTTGGGAGGAGGAGGAGGGGGTGGCTCACTGTACCCACTGTATCATCGTGTTCTCAAAACCCCCCCTTTTTTTTTTTAAGTTTCGCTTCTCCACGTTTTTCTTGTCACATTTCCTCGTATTTACGATAAATTAAGATAAATGATAACTAACATTTCCTCATATCTATGATAATTGATAACGTCAGTTATGGCCAAGATGGTCGCAGTTTCTGTTTCACGTACCGACGAAACATACAAGCGTGTTTGATGTACTTGTGTGCGAGGACACTGTCTTTGTCCACCCTCTGGCACCACGGTCATTGCCCCATTATTTCTTTTTCATTGTTACTGTGTCTTTTTTTGTAGTTGATTATCTTTAGAGTCTATGCATAATTTTATGTTTATATATATATATATATATATATATATATATATATATATATATATATATATATATATATATATATATATATATGTGTGTGTGTGTGTGTGTGTGTGTGTGCTCTCATCTCCTTCAACATTGTTTATTTTTCTGTTGTGTTATACTTTTTATATGCTTATCTCCACCTTTATTGTGGCGTGTCTATTTTATCTCTACGTATGTCTTTCATTTGTTTTGATTAGTCTTCCTGTTTGTCTCTGTGCCATTGTTTATGTAAATTTTTTTTTTTTGAAGTTGGTTTGTCATGATGTTTAAAGAGTTTCAGCTTCAGCAAGGAAATGATGCTATTAAGAGGATTTGAAGATACAAGATTCCTTTCGATTTATTGGGCAGTTGTCTCGGATGCATCGTCGAGTATTTGATACAGCGATGTCCCTACATTAACAAAGGATGTGTCGCTTAAAGGTGCTCCTGTTACAGGAAATCCCCAGCTTATTTTGAGCTTCCGGAAGTCGCCTTAGTTAAAATAGGGCATAAAAAGTTTAAGGTGTGTGTACGTGCGTGTGTTCGCCACACGTTATTATCTCAAGATTATCATGATTGTGTCCATTGTATGTGTCCAATGTATTATCTAGATCAGCTTTATTGACCTTCGTAATATTTATGTTCTGTTGTACTTCATGTGGGGCCTATGCCTTTGTCTCTCTTTATTTGTAAGTACAATTTGTTTCCTTTCGAAACTCTCGTACTGTATTTTTTCTTTTTAGAAGAAAGAAAATCTTTGATAAAAAGGAGGAAAAGTATAGGAGACAGGAGAGAACCCTGAGGAACACCGCTGTTGACGGAGAAATGGGTAAAGGCTGAGCCTTTAACTACCAAGGAGATCGATCGGCCAGAGAGGAAGCTAGATATGAGGGAGCAAAGTGAGGGAGGGAAGCCAGAATAGGGGTACTTAGAGAAGGGACTATGATGCCACACCCTGTTAAAAGCTTTGAATATGTAAAGGTCAACTACATCGAATTCCTCAGAATTTTAGAGGAATGCTGGACAAACATTATGAACATAGTATAGAATATCACCAGTAGACCTCACATTACGGAAACCATACTGACGTCAGAGCAACAGCACGAAAGTTAGAAGGGTCTTAGAACGGTCGCCTTTCTCAAGGGTGGGGTACACCAACGCTTGCTTCCCAGAAGGAAAAGTTCTGGTTTTTAAAAAGACACGGGACAGACTTCTGTGAATATCAATACATCTATCTACATACAGAAATACACATACTGTACATACATACATGGTCCTAAGCTGCTTGACTTCTCGCTTTCCATCGTACGGTCTCGTGATCGGCCGCTGGCATCTTCAGGTTTTCAAGTTAGGCTGATGTTGCCCACCGCGACTCGTGCGTGGCAAGGTCTGCTCACCACACTCGTTCATGTTTGTCTCCGCTGCTGACTACAACCTGGGTCGCTCTAGGGTAGACTTCACTGGTTTATTGTCACCATTAAATCTTGCTTTCTCTCTGAGGCTGAGAGAGAGAGAGAGAGAGAGAGAGAGAGAGAGAGAGAGAGAGAGAGAGAGAGAGAGAGAGAGAGAGAGAGTATTGTTTGGGTGCGAGACAGTGCCATACGCACGTGGTATCACTCCGTTGTATATTACGTTACCGACCTTATGTGTTAAGTTAGGTAAAGTCCCTCCTGGCTGGGGTCGCGAGAGGCAGGTGCCCATTGTACGTGAGGTACAATTGGTAACACTGATCCTCGGATGGTGTTCTTTGGCGAGTGCTGCTGTTGAGTTGCTCTGCCCTTCCACGAACCAGATGTCAGGTGCGCTATCCTCCACGAACCGGACTTGAAGTGCGTTGCCTCTCCCTCCACGAACCAGCCGTGAAGTTCGCTCCCCAACCACCAACTACAGCTTTATAGACAACGTCTTTATGAATAGTTTTAATACAATGGTTTCTTTATCCGTGCGTGTGTGTGAACGTGTTAGTACTGCAGCTTGATTTATCAGGTATATTAAAGTAGTCATATTGCGGTGGTTTTTGCTGATACCCACCCCATCGTAGCGTTGCAGGTTCTTATTGATAAGTTGCTTATGTTGCAGGTGCTGGTGGTGGCCAGTTGGGATGTACCGCCCGCCGTGGTCGGCCTGCCGCCCGCCCCCCATGAGCCGCCCACGCCCACACTCCGACGTCACGGGGATGTCGTCCAACAGCTGATGTCATGAGGATATCGTCGTACAGCAGCTGGGTGACAGACGGGGCAGCCAGGCTCTGATGTCATGAGGATGTCACACCGCAGCTGGGCGACGAACGGGGCGGCGCCCCCGGCTCTCGCGGCGCCCGGCTCGCTGGCCTATCGGCGCTACCTGCGCTACCTCCCCGAGTACAGACAACGTGGATATGGCCGCCACGATGAGGAGGAGGAGGAGGGAGGCGCCGCGGGGGAGGCCGAGGCTAAGGCCAAGGAAGATGAGGAGGAGGAGGAGGAGGAGCGGGGGTCTCGTAACGGGAGTAACGGAGGAGAATGTGAGATAGGTGACAGAGAGCCAGATAACGCACCGGATGTTAGTGTCCACTCCTTGGTCAGGCAGTACACAGTGATGCTCCGTGCCCGCAGCACGTCCCTCGCGTCGCCGCTGACCTCACGCTCCTGCTCCAGCCTGATCCCCGTCAATAACAGCGTCCGCAAGAGGTCGTCATCGCCGCGCTGCAACCCCCAGCAGGAGGAACACCTACATTCCGGGAGCGAGAATTCCCGCCAGGGGTCGCTGGACTCGGGTGATGGGGAGAGGGAGTATTCCCCGCGCTACAGGTCCTTCTCACTGCCGTGGCCGAGTGACCCGTCCTGGCGGTGGTCTAGTGACCCTAACCTTATGGCAGCGACCCAGGCGTCCCCTCTCTTGTCAGGCCGCCCGTGTCACGCCCACCCTCAGCACAGTTCGTCCCTAGCTCGCCTGGACTCCGCCACGAGTGACGAAGGGTGCCCGCGAGACGACGGGTCCACGGGGCCCACGCCTCCGCCCTCTCCTATGTTCCATAGCTCAGCCGTCTCTCGTCTCTCGGGTCTAATCACGCCCTTCAAGTCCCTCTCCCCCGCCTCGTCCCTAGGCTCCCACTTGGGTTCTGTGGAGAACTTGCCCTTGGTCCGATCCATGTCGGTGGGCCACGTCCTTGACCACTGGGTTCGCTCACACTCGGCCGATAGCGCCGTCGAGGTCGAGGACGAAACCCCTCTGTATTCGACAGCGTCACCCATTGTGTCGCTGCCCAACTCGCCTATGGACGCCCTACGCCAGGTGAATGGCGACACAGGCGTGTGTGAGGGCGCCTGCAGTGTGTGTGACGCTGTTGGACACGGGCTGAGTGACCGTGATATGTGTAGCGATCCCTGCCGGGGCGAGGGACACCCCAAGTGTCCTAATGAGGACTCTGTGTCTGGTGATAGTGATGCGAGTCAAGTGTTCAGTGATTGTGATAAGACTAATTGTGAAGATAACAAGTTCTGCGTCAGGGACGGTGACGGAGGGGAGGTGACGGTCGAACTCCGTCGCAAAGCTTCCGACCCTTTAGTACCTACGGAGCGGCGATACGGCGGCTTGAACGGCGAGGTGCTACTGCGACGGGCGCGGGGGTATGGGGCCATAGATGGCTCCGAGGGACTTCGGGACAGAGGGGAAGACTCTAACAGGAGGGTGTTGAGGACTCCCTCTGTGGTGATCAGCGATCACAGCGGCGACACCATTAGCCTCACGGTCGCTCTGGCCTCCAGTGACTTCTCGCTGGAGAAGCTGGACAAGTTGCAGCACTCTGCCTCCTCCCCCACCTTGAGCATAGAGGATGACGCCTCTCGCAAGGTGTCGAGCTGCTCGTCCTGCTCGAGCGTCAGCACCGTCGACATGTCGACTCCACTCACCCTGACGCCCATCTGTCGGGAAAGTCTGATGGAGGTGCCGCACCGACGCATCTCCGACTGCTCCACCTGCAGCACCGTCAGCATGTCGGAGGACGAGGTGGAGCAGATTCTTCCACGACCTCCAGTACCCAGGAAGGTAAGTGTCGATCTGGCTGTGTAGGCATGTGTGCGCGTGCGCGCAGTTGCCATTATATAGTTCCCATCACAACAGTACGGAGAGAGAGAGAGAGAGAGAGAGAGAGAGAGAGAGAGAGAGAGAGAGAGAGAGAGAGAGAGAGAGAGAGGAGTTTGACCTACGTGGGGGCCCCCATCTCATACGTTTTGCACAAATCACTAAACTTTGTGTTGTCAGCACTCTCAAAACTCATCACAGTTTATTCCATTCATCCACTACTTTAATTATGATATAAAAGTACTTCCCTAAATCTTTTCTGTCATGTTTCTTACTATTATTTTTGTGACGGTCTTTGGCCATTTGCAGATATGATGTATATTATCAGGTCTCTGCTGAAATATTCCTTTACCATGGTGGACAAATTGATGGCCTCATACTTCGTACTGTATCTCGGATCTTGTTTTAGGGGGCCATCTTTGCTGCTCTCCTGTGTGTTTGTGTTGTACATAAAGCCTGCACTACGATCCCTGCTGCTCACATCAGTGTCGGGCATGTTTGGAAAGTGTTAACCATTTTTTTTTTTCAAATGAAAGACCTGCTTTTCGAGGCAAAGCAGATCCTGAGACTTGGGGGAAAAAAAGCTGAAGATAAGCAGTTCCACAGTCAAGCTGTGTTTGAAGAGGAACGCACACACACACTACAAATTAGTTCCACGACGTGTACGATAATGTTAACGACGTTTACGATAATGTATGAATAGTCACAGACAACTCGAGTCCCTACCAACCCAAAATCGAGCGGCCATGTCTGTTCTCAAGCGCTGGCATTGTTGTTTGGGTTGGCCTCTGGCTGCTGATCTCTCAAGCTGAAGGTGACCTCTCCTCGGAGCGGCCGTGTCTTCATCACTTCTACTGGTGTCTTAAGATCCCTGCCTGTCAGGAGAGCCGCTCTAGCTGTTCTTGTGTTTAGATATGGGTGGTAATGATAACTGGCTAGTGCTACAGTGGGTGCCCTTGAGGTTGCTGTCGGCGTGTGTCGTAAAGCCGAGCGATAACGCACCTGAGGCGGAGTAGGACCGGCACAGGATACTTCACCGTTCTCTGTCACTTCCGATGGGATTGCCATATCATGAGGTAGGATGGAGGAGGAGGAGGAGGAGGTGCTTCAGCGTTTGGAGTTGGTGGGAGAGGAGGGGTTTTCCAAGGTGATTGTTGTTGTAAGGGGATGGGAGTTGTCGAAAGGGGCTTTCCTAGGCGAAGGAGGTAGCGCACGATGGAGAGCCGTTGTTGTTGTGCTGTAGATGGGGACTAACCCTTGGTTGGAGTTCGCTTCAAGGTGAGGCCTTTATCATAGGTGAATGGTGATACAATGGCATCCGGTACTGTTCGTTGATAGGTCGTCACCTGGGAGGCGCCGGTGCTGAAGAGGGACCGTAAGTCGTAGGAATGCCCACGGATAAAATTACGCCGGGGACGCTAAGCAGGCGACTACACGACAGAGCAAATCACAGATATTTCGTCGGACATCGCTGAGGAGACAGTTCGACCCCTTTTCCCCTTTCTACCAGATTATGAGGATGCCTCCACCAGTGGTGTTGACACTTTCACCCCTGCTGATGCAGAGCACAGATGGCCAGCGACCGCGATTACTCAACCCAGGATCTGCTTTGGCCATTTTCTGTCCCTCCGCTTTGTGTGCGCTGACACCAATCCCTACCATCAGCAGCTCGCTATGGCAGGGCTTATGTAAGGTTTCAGACTGTGAGTTATCTCTTCAAGATGCAGTCGCTGAGGTGGTAGTTAGAGTAATATATATTACTTTGGACTTACGACTGCTCAGTCAGACCGTCTCTTTGATTGTTTAGATGTCGAATTGGTTATGGAACATCTGAAATACTTCGATATTGGGTTGTCGTTTCATGTTTTGAATACAGTGTCATGGTAACTGAATACATTTTAATATAGTGACGCTTGAGACTTGCAGTTTGTGAACTGTGTGTGTGTGAGGTCACGTATCTGTGTTGTGTACACAAGCAGTATGAATAAGTCTGGTCCTGTGGGCACTGCAGGTTTGGCAATGTTGTTTCCTTGTGGTATGTTGTCTGATGTAGTTAGGATTTCATACGGGAAGAATGGCTACATTCCGTCGTAAGGTCATCAAGTAACGCGCACGTGGCACGTCCCGTGTGACGTGCCTTAAACCGGGTCGTCCGCTGTCTAGAGTGCCACATCTGGTGACGTCACATCTGGCACTTCACAGTGGAGCCTCACTGGGAAACCAGTTTGTCCCCAGTGGCATTTAAAGGGGGTGGAGGGGCCGCACCCATCTCTGTCACAGTGGGTGATGGTGAAGACTGATGTTAGCACACCACCGACCCAGCAGTGAGTGGGTCATGCACTTAGGGCACCGGGAGTTGACAGCGGCTCTTTCTCGGTGGTGTTGTGACAGCCATAGCAAGTGTTCTCCGACAGCCCGGCCACATGTGGACCATCTCTGGTGTGGACTGCCAGCGGCAGCTGCCTTGAGGAGACGCGATCCGCTGTGTAGTATGCGAGCTGGCAAGTATGGTCAGTGTACTACCTGCTGTAAATCCGGCAGCAACTTTGACATCCAGGGATGATCAGACATTGAGAGATTATCATCATGAGGGAAGGTGTTGGGAGGACACGGCGTCTCAGTGGTAGTGGTGTTGTAGCCCAGTGGTGTTATAGCCAGTGGTGCTACACTTACCAGTGTAGCACATTGTGCTGTGGTTGACAGTGATGTTAGGCATTAGTTATACAAACCAGAGCATTAGATCCTGCTATGCCAGATGAGTATTAGGCAAGTAACACTCTCTGTACCGTTGATGGGTTCCAGGGCTGGTCACTGGCACGTAGTACCAGGCTCTGTGTTGTGTATACCTATTGTTCATATGGAAATGGTTCATTCTGGTGCGACTATTTTCGTCGTATTTTATGTTGAACTTGGCTCCTCACTGGCGGTGCTGGGAGGTGGGCCGCTGGCAGGAAGTAATCGAACCCAGAGGGAGGCAGGCACAGGTGGCTGTCTGCCTGGCGGGCTGACTAGATGATCGGCCGACTGACTTGCTGAGTGGGTGGCGTGAGTCCGCAAGAGGAGTGGGGTCATTAAGGTCATGGCTGGTGGTGGAGAGGAACGCCCGTTGGTGACATGACAAAAGTTGTGGAGGTCTGTTATCGCTCCCTCATTACGAATGACGACAGCTTGTGCTTGGCCGAGGTAATGATCATAATGAGCTGTGTTGTGGCCCATTAACTGCAAGGAATTCAACACTTTAATGGAAGAACACTTACGTGCAACACCACATATCAAGTGACTCACAAAAAACCTTACATGAAACCAACGAATAAAAGAATATTATGAATACAAGGAATGTAAACACGGCAGGAGAACCTTGCAAGATGCTAAACATCAACACATCTGAGGCTCTGTCAACACACACACACACACACACACACACACACGCACGCACACACACACACACACACACACACACACACACACACACACACACACACACGTGGTGTAGTGGTTAGCGTCTCTGATCATGATTTCACCCACGGCCCCGCCTGGGTTTGAATCCTGGGTGTGGCACTCGTCCCCCACAGTCAACTGGGCCGGTCATCCTCAGACACACGTGCTTCAGCAGCGCTGCGGTTTCCGTACGCCGACATGGTCTGGGGAGGCGGACGGACCTTCATGGCGAGGAGATACGGCCGATGACGGACACATCCACAAGACACCACCACATGTACGAACCTTGTGGTTGTGGTCTTTGGAGTCCAGGCCCGGGGGCTGGCTAGTGTGTGCTGGATGACGGTGTCAGTGTCCCTCCCGCAAGGAGAGAGTGGGAACCGCGGGTGTTTATATTACCAACACGGCGGCGGTGGTGAGGTTGGAGGCAACGCCATTTTGCCTGGCGTTGGTCACTCGTGATGCAAGGGTGGTGTTGTTTGTTGTACTTATGGACCTGACGATTGTTGTAGGTAGTGTTGTAGGGGTTCTGGGGACTTGGGGGGTGGGGGACAGTGCAATGAATAGGGAGATAGCTGGTACCGAGAGACCATGGGAGTGAGGGAGGGAGCCGGAGAACGAGGGAGAGGGGCGTGGAGAGGCGTAGGCAGGGAGGGAGGGACTAACTGCGTGAGTTGCACTGGTTCAGTACTGGCTATCTCGTCAGGAGAGCGCCTGGAGGAGGAGGAGGAGGGTGAAGGCAAGGGTGGTGGAGGGAAGCTAACCTAAGTGAGGGAGGGAGGGAAGGGAGCGTTCAAGTAGAAGGTGAGAGAAGAGGGAGGCTGTGGAAGAGATGGTGGAAGAATAGATGACGCAGGAGGGAAGCAGTGAAGGAGAGGAAAGAGAGGGAGGAGAGATAGAAGGAGGGAGGTGGTGGGAGGGAAGGTAAACACCATTGTTTGACATACCAGGGCCAACCTACCAATCAGCTGGAGAGCACACAACCAGCCCTCCACCACAACATAAACAAACCAGGGCTTTTGTCTGGGTCACACACACACACACACACACACACACACACACACACACACACACACACACACACACACTCTCTCTCTCTCTCTCTCTCTCTCTCTCTCTCTCTCTCTCTCTCTCTCTCTCTCTCTCTCTCTCTCTAGTGTATGAAACGTCTTATCTCTGATATTGATTACTTCATGTATCATTTAAGAGAACGTTGATAGAGAACAAAGTTAATTGTTAAGGTTATTAGGATAAACAACCAAACGTTTGTATACGTCATGCTCCTCCAAGCCCTTGACCCACCCCCCCTCTCTCTCTCTCTCTCTCTCTCTCTCTCTCTCTCCCCGTAAGCATACTCGGCAGTGGTCACCCCACAGAACACAGTGAGAGCCTATGTGGTCCTAGAATTATCCTCAGCACCTGAGGGAAGGTGTTAGAATTATCCTCAGCACCTGAGGGAAGGTGTTAGAATTATCCTCAGCACCTGAGGGAAGGTGTTAGAATTATCCTCAGCACCTGAGGGAAGGTGTTAGAATTATCCTCAGCACCTGAGGGAAGGTGTTAGAATTCTTTTCGGTTGTTGTATGTTGTGTGGTTGGTAAATTGGGTGCCTGGCTCAGGCTAGGGTATGTACGTGTCTGTTATGTCGTCGATGAGGTGAGGACGACCGACGCAACCACTGGAGATGATGGCCTGGCCTTTAACGCACACGACCCTGAAAGAATAAGGTCGTACCCGACCTACTCATAGATCGTACCGTCGTGCTCTACGATCATACACCTTTGCTACAGAGGAGGTTCCTTGGTGAGCACTAAGGACCGGACGTAGCGGAAGCTATTTAGATGGGAAGAAGAGCAGCAGTCACGAACCAGCCCGTCCGTGTAGGAGGAAAAGGACATCATTTGGAGGTGTGACTGCAGCAGATCGCAGTGGACTTAATGGTGTCATTATAGAGCAGATTATTATTTTTTTTTTCATGGCTGGAAACAGGTCAGATAACGTGCGAGGTAACTGGAATTCGTTAACCGAAGTAGTAAATGCAGAGATCATGAAATACGTTCAAGAATTGACGACCCACTGGTTTAGAATTCCCTCCATACAGATGTGTGACTATAACTAGGTAAACACACACACACACACACACACACACACACACACGCACACACACACACACACACACACACACACACACACACACACACACACACACACACACACTGAGGTGAGCCGTTGTGGCACCAAAGCAGAGTGTCTCCCTCACCCCGCGAGAGCGGCGGCGGCCTCCCCAGGATAAACAAGCCGAGTGGCTGAGTGAAGGATTTGTGGGCGTCACGGATATGAGCACCTCACCCCCCCCAGCTCCCCCTGAGCTTCCCCGTGGACCTCATAGTCCCTTGAACTTCCCCCAGGACCTCGTAGTCCTCTGAGCTTCCCCCGGGACCTCATAGTCCCCTGGGCTTCCCCCTGGGACTTCATAGTCCCCTGAACTTCCCCCGGGACCTCATAATCTCCTGAACTTCCCCGGGACCTCATAGTCCCCTGAGCTTCCCCCAGAACCTCCACTGTTTACTGATGGTCTGGTCTTTCTACGTTATCCAGGTATCGCCATCTCTCCAGCCATCCCTCTCTGTCCGCCGTGAGGTTGCTTCCCTCTCCTTGTTCTACAGGTAGAATTTTGTGGCTCCTGCACTCGTGAGTCGTCTGCGTGGCTTCCCAGCCCACCAAGGCTTGATCCCTTAGCAAGCGTCTGCCTCCTGCGTCCCAGCCTGCGCCTTCGGTGGATGGTTCCTCATTAGAACCTGCACCGTCTGGAGCTTGATCCTCACTCAGGCCTCTCGTAATTAATGCCGCTATTTCTATCTCGACGCTGAAGGAAGTGCATTCCTTTAGCGTGTTTGCTCGGGTCACTTCCATCACGAATGAAGGCTTTTTTCTCTGATGGTTTTTATCCTCGTGTGGCAGACATTAGGGACGTGTTCCCAGTGGTGCGTGGTGATGGCACTTCCAGAGACTCCCAGTAGCTTGTTTGTAAAGGTTTCAGGTGTCATGATTAATCTGTGGAGTTCGTGTAATTTGTATGTTTATTGTGGTTGGCGTTTTTACCAGGTTTCTCTCCCCCTCGCCAGTGTGTGTTGGTCTAGTTCCAGTGTTTATAGTTGGTGCAGTGTATACCAGTTTCTGTACCCATCTCCTCACGCACGCGTGTGTGTGTGTGTGTGTGTGTGTGTGTGTGTGTGTGTGTGTGTGTTTGTGTTTGTGTACAATACATGAACTCTTCGAGTACGACGGTACCTGTGACCAGACCATTAATAGTCAAGCCACAGGAGGGAATAAACACACAAAGGGAGACTGTGTTCAAACGGTTGGTTGCGACGGGATGCGACAGAGAACGAGCATTAAGAAGGGAAATCTTGGCCTATGGGGCCTCGGGGACAACTTTAATCAAGTGTTGAGTGATGGAACTGTTCTAGGAAGGGTCATGGGGTTAAGGGGTTAATCCCTTCCCTCTTCATGACCCCCCAGCCCTGATGCGATATCCGCTGCCTCTCTCTAGGCTGTGGTTGACGTCTGAATGATCTCTGTGTGTAGTGAAGACATCCATCACCAGTTTACTGTATTAGATTATTATTGGTTTAGTCTTGTTATTCATGACTCAGGTTTCCTGAACATTTGTGAAAACATCACAGAGGAGGGACGCCATACGTCGACGTGAACCTATGTAAAGTGTAGATTGCAAGGCTGACCTCATATGATGGTTGACCTGACAGACGACTCACCCAACCCTCGATGGTGATGTTAATTCGTGTTCGTGTCGTGTCTCCAAATGACGCTTTTGAGCCGACCTCGTTAGTTTTAAAAGTATTTTTCCCGCGTATTTTGAAACTGAAATAAAGACATTGAACAGGTCTTGCCATCAGACAACGGTAGTGAGGAATCATTGTTTATCTCTTGTTTATTTATGAATACTTTCCAATTCACATTTTCCTCATTCCTTCCGGTGGTGCCACAAGGGGAGGGAAGGTCTTCTAGACCTCCTCTCGTACTTGCTGGCTTGAGTGGCCTTCAGTGCTCTGGGTTCTGCAAGCAGTTTCTCTTGATTTACACACATTGTCTAACTTTACGACACACACTATTATTTTTTAGTGCGAGTGAAGGTAAAGCCTTGTGGTGTGTTCTTGAGTCGCCACCATATTGCAGGAGGGTAAAAGTTTCCTTGTGTATGTGTTGTATATATGTATTTGTGTGTGTCCTTGTTTTAAGTATATATGTATATATATATATATATGTATATATGTATATGTATATATATATATATATATATATATATATATATATATATATATATATATATATATATATATATTATTGAAAATCAATTTTGTGATTTTATAGTTGTAAGCATCGATCCAGTCGTGTTTATGACCATATTAACAACAAAGGTGAACGGCCTACAGTTGATTATGTCGTGGTAGATGTTTAGCGACGCCATTTCCCGTTCATTCCCTCAGATAACCATACCCAGGTATACATAGACTGAGGTTTGTATCCATCACAACCAAACGTTCCTCTTGTGGTGGGGATATGCAGTGAAGATTTATAAGGAAGCGGGTGGGTGTATGTTTGTGGGTTCGGATCCTACTAAAGAAATGCAGGGGAAAATGATATCTGGTAGAACGGAGATATAAAGAATTGAATCCCGTGATGTGTGGTTGTGGAGACCTGGTACTGTGTGCTGATGATGAGATAGAAATTGATAATAATGTTAAATGACGATAGATATCACGGGGGGTATGATTACCCTGGACGTAAAGATATCACGGGGGGTATGATTACCCTGGACGTAAAGATATCACGGGGGGTATGATTACCCTGGACGTAAAGGATAATAGATGTTATTGGGGCTTTATTACTTGAGACATGGAGGATGATAGACATTACGTGAGCATTATTACCCTAGACGTTACTCTTGATAATGACCATTATTATTTTGTAATGATGATAATGATAATTATAATGACACTGGAATGGCATGTTGTCCTCGCTTCTCTACTACACAAGTGTCGGATATTTATTTTTTGTTATTATCTCCCTGTTGATGACGTTTGCCTGAGATTGTGTGGTTTGTCATGCAGCCGCTCTGCTCACGCAAGCATGCCTCCAACGCACGCGCGTGCATGCCCGCTCCTTTGCGTGGGAGATTGCTCCCCCCTCAGCACTGGCTTTTCATCTTTCGCCATTTCCTAGAGAGCATGTGAGAGCCTCTAGTTTCTAGCCTGTGAGAGCTTGGCTGTCTAGTTAGGCTGCCTGTATGGTTACCCTCACTAACCCATAACCCGCTGTGACGATAATGATAGTACGTATTATTATTATTATCATTATTATTATTATTATTATTATTATTAGTAGTAGTAGTAGTAGTAGTAGTAGCAGTAGTATTCACGTGGTTCTCACGGCGTGTACGATGCAGGACACAGCACACGGCAGGGGCGTGGGTAGAGGAACACGTAGCTCCCCCTCAGCTGTTGCGTTGGTTCCGGGTGCACCATGGGGCATGATGGGGGGTGGGGGGGGGGAGGGAGGTGCTGCCTGCCTTGTGTCCCTGTGTCACCCTGGAGGGGACACAGGAGGGAGGGGGAGAAGTGATCCCAGACACTTTGAGGGAGGAGGGACATAAACTGTCCCGGACTCGATCATTCTTTCCCCAACGACACCGTCACTCCCACGACGCCCCTCTCTATCTATTTGTCTATCTATCTGTCTATCTATATCTATCTATCTTTCTATATATATATATATATATATATATATATATATATATATATATATATATGTATGTATTATCCTGGAGTGGTTTGTGGCTGCCAGAAGATGGGATGCGGGTGGCCTGGGTTGCTGGTGCTTGCGTCACGCACACACGTCACCGTCCTGGCAACTACGTCAGCGTGTACGTGCCTAGGGGGGGGGGGGGGGTGGAGGTGGGTGGAAGGTAGTTCTCCCCGTGCGTCGGTGGCTCCCGATACGCCACTCTGAATTCCGATATCAAGGACGGTGACGTCATCAGCCGATCTCCCTTCCCCCACCTCGCTGTACGTCAGGAGTTCCTTCCTCCCTCCTCCTGCTTTATTATTGTCCTGAGGGAGGAGGAGGAGGAGGAGGAGAGGAGGGTGAAGGAGGCCTGAAGGAGATGGTAATTTTTCACTCGTATGCAAGGTTGAGGTTGTGACACAGGTTGTTGGTGAGTGTTTCCTGGTTGGGACACAGTGGTCCGTGTTTTCAGGTTGTAACATGGTAGTCTGTGAGTGTCTCGTTGTTGTTAGCATACGTCGAGGTTGTGAGTATATGCGAGTCTAACCTGTAGAGGATATTATGAGAGATATTTTGAGAGTCTCCTTTAATAATCTACAGACATCACTCCTCTTCGACCATCCCTCTCTCCTCCTCCGCCATGACGGGTTGCTTCAGTTTTCCCTGTTCTGCTGGTATCATTCCTGCCACTTGCTCGCCTGAGACACCCGTGTGGGCCTTTTGGAACGCGCCTCTGACTGCTGCTTCCCATAGTTTCTATGTGGAGACCGATCACACAAGGATTGGCCGTTATGATGCCTCCCCCTTTCCAGAAGCAGCGAGGCTGTGGAATTCTCCTCCACTTTCGGTATTTTTTCCACACACACACACACACACACACACATATATATATATATATATATATATTCCACCAGAGATGGCCATAGACGGACACGTTTTTCCCGCGTCGTTTCGCTCACTATAGACGAAAAAATCGATCGACTGACGGTGTTGATTGGTGCAGATCCCAGCGAGTACCACTACGACCCTTCATATAAACAGACCGAGAAATGTTAACGCCAGTTTCCCCATGATGGTTTACCAGACTGAGGCATGAAAACCTAGTAAACCACTGGAGAAGGCCTCAGGCTCAGCGAAATCCACGTAGGGAGAAGCTATCCTTGAGGGGCTTGGAGCTGAGTGGTCACAGGCTGTGTGTGTTTGTGTGTGTGTGTGTGTGTATGTGTGTGTCCATATGTTTATTGATCTGTCTACCTCATTTTCTCTTTTCCTCCGTATCACGACCCCACACACGGGTCTCTGAGGCTTTACCATGGCAGTCTGTGCTTGCCTCTTCCCCTCACAACCCTCCCTGACTTACATCTCGCGGCATCGGGTGTAAGGTGTCATGAAGGGCCCTACTGGGGACCTGCCCAGGTGTAATGTGTCATGGGGGGACCTCTTGCCTCGCTGTGCCACCAGCTGATAATGGTTTGTGCCACGTGTCGGGTTTGTGGCGCGTGCCGTGTCTGGTAGAGCCGTGCCCCGTGTTGCCATTGACGGATCTGTGGCGCGTGCTGTGTTGTTGGACCTTCACCACCTGCTGTGGCTGTTGACTCGCGTGTCACGTAGTGCCATTACTGATGATACTACTACTACTACTACTACTACCACCATTACAACTACTGCTGGTGCTACTATTACTACTACTGATAATAGTGATAGTTATTATTATTATTATCATTATTATTATTGTTATCAATATTATGATTATTACCTCAGCCAGGTATGGGCAGGAAGAGCGCGTCCGGGCGCCTGGTGTGCACGTCAGACGAGGTGCCATCGTCCTCTCTCTCTCTCTCTCTCTCTCTCTCTCTCTCTCTCTCTCTCTCTCTCTCTCTCTCTCTCTCTCTCGCACACACACACACACACACACACACACACCTGGTCGTCCACACCAGGTGGTGGCAGCCAAGGCTTAAGCTGCTTGCGGTCGTTGCCTGGTAGAAATTACCTCAATTACACTTTCTGAATTTCTAGGTTGACTTGGATATATATACATATCGTTAATGATTTTGTACATGTGTGTGTGTGTGTGTGTGTGTGTGTACACCTGAGGTTGCCAGGTTGTTCACTCTTGGTAATCAGTGAGAGTAGTGTACACTGGGAGGGAGAGGAAGGAACGCTTGAAGTGTGTGACGGTGAGAGTGTGACGTTCATCACAGCTTGACCCTCAGCCGAGGTCACTCTCACGTCTGTGCCTTAGTAAGGTCTTCCCTCTAGTGAGGTCCCCCTCACCTCTTCCCTCTAGTAAGGTCACTGCAGGTGTCCCCCTCGTAAGGTAATCCCAACCTCTCCCCCCTTGGAAGGTCACCCCACTACTCCTGGTAAGGTCAACCCCAACTTTCCCTGACCAAGGTCGCTACGTGCCGCAGGGAGGGGAATACGGTAAGGGGAATTACTGAGACGAATTGAATGTAAACAATCATTTACCGACGAAGATATGGGTAAAGGATACGCGGGTAGGGATGGGCGGAGGCAAGAATAGAACGTCCAGTGGCTACAATAGATAACGAGAGATAGACAGTGGAAGGTGAGAGAGTGGACGTGACGTGTGTTGGTGTGTGGAGTGCGGTGGAAACTGTGGGAATGTCACCTTGATGGCCGGACAGTATTGTACTGCAGACGTGAGACAGCGGAGGAAAATGAGCGAAATAACATTTGATTGACGCTTTTCCCTCCTCCTCCTCCCTCCTCCTCCTCGTGCCTCCCTCTCCTGATTTCGACATCTCTGGCAGTTTTGAACAGAGTGGTAATCATTGTTGTCTGAACGTTGAAGGTTCCACTCATGGACATACCTCCTCAGCGAGGCCAGGTCTTAAATGAACTGGAGGAGAAAGTGAAAGAACGAGGAGAAGTACAGAGAAAAAAAGGAAAATAGAGAAAGTGGAAGATATGCCTTTAATAAAAGAAAAGGTTTTGTCAAGAGTGATTGGAAAAAAAAATATGAGAAGATGAAGAGCACCAATGCTTGGTGGTATAAGAAAAGATACATACATCGCAAGAGGCCATCTTTGAGTTGCCAGTGGCCAAATAGTAATCCATGGGGCGAGGTGGCTTGCCCAGTATTATGTGCTGTAGCCAGTGTCGGGGGGGGGGGGGGGGGGGGGGGGGCAAGCAGCCGATTTTTGAGAGCAGAAAACTAAGGATTGTTAATTGATGATGGGGGGTAAAGAGACCCAACAGTTAGGGGTAGGACAAGTGGGTGAAGGTCATACCTCATACTGGGAGGAACTGCTTCAGACTTGGCCCTGCCCCAGAAAAAAAAAGAACCTATATCTTGAACTTGGCTTAGATTGATACATGTATAATAACAACCTCATTCATTGTGATGAATGATAAGAACGGCGTACAATGTACGGAACAGTGAAGGATAAGAACGGTATCTAGCGGAGGGGAGGTAGGGGTTGGGGAAGGTGAGGAGTTCCTGTCGGACCCTGGCGGAACGTACGTGTGCAGGAAGTGGCCAGGATGTGTGTGTATATTCACGGTCTGCACCCTCGCCCGCCACCGCCGCCGACCACAGCCCTCGCGAAATATAAAGAGTCGTTAACATGGGGGAGGCGACGACCACCAACCTCCCCACAGGAGTCGTCGGGGACGGTTGGGCGGACGACGACGACCATCAACCACTGACCAGGAGCAGATGACGTGCCGCCAGACGCTGGTCGTCTTGTCTGTCGGGTGTCGTAGAGAGGAACACGAGATGTTGGGGCACTAGCTGGGAGATGGAGGGGAGAGGTGTTTGTTTGGCTGAGGTGCCTGGGAGACGGATGAACTCTCCACAGAACACGGTAGGGGAGAGAGAGAGAGAGAGAGAGAGAGAGAGAGAGAGAGAGAGAGAGAGAGAGAGAGAGAGAGGGGCTCATGGGCTGGCTGCTACAACCACCACCACCACCACCACCACCATCACTCCACTCCTCCCTCCTCGGGTTGTGATGTTTTAAGACTTGACAGGTAAGGATCTCCCACACCCCCAGCACAAGCACAAACATCCCTCCACCTATGAGACTGCAGGAGTCAGGGTGGAGACAGCGTCACAGTCTTTCCTCAAGACTCTTTGTCAAAATGAACCTGGTGTTTCCCCGTGACAGCCGCAGCCTTGACAACTGTCTTATTTACCGTCATTTGTGGTTAGCGAGGCTCAGAATACCTCCGTCCTAGGAGGCAGACAAAGCAACTTGCAGTCTGTCTCGTCTGTCTATATTGATCTGTTCTGTCAGTCCCATAATGTAATCGTCTAAGAATGAATGTTTATAAAGTTATATTTTTTTTTTCCAAGTAGAGTTGAACATAAGAATAGCAGAGGTCAATAAACTGGCTTTTTGCCCCGTGGGTGACCCCGAGGCTGACCTCGGAGGTTCGGGTGTTAGCATGACCTGAGGGGGAGGGAGGACATCAAACCCCTGCAGTAGCACTCCGACGTTACGACCCTTGACCACGACGGTACAACCCAAATTACGTACGACGATACGACCCTTGACCTCCACAGTGCCACCTTTTCAGGGGGTTTTCTGGCGGCACTCACGGGTCGTACACTTGTGCTCCAGGACGTACGGGGTGAGGTGGGGGGTTAAGGGGGCGCCCAGTCACCCGTGATGTAAATCATCTACCATCACGTGACTCATGTTAATGTAACCCCCTCCCCCACCCTGTTTGACGTCATTACTCACCGTCCCACATTGCCTCTATGACGTCAAAAAAAAAAAATGGGAATCGTTATGTTTATCCTCCAACCTTAAATTTTGGCTTTTTCTTGCGCCAGCTTGGATGAGCTTCGTTTTCAGTAGCCTTGAAGTTGCAGGAGGAAGCCATGGAAGAAGGTTCCTGGGGTTGTTTGATAAAGAATATTGATAATGATAACAGTACCAGTGGTAAATATGTCTGCATATAATGTGTGTCCGTGTCTGTGTGGTCACTGTGTTGTACGAGGCACTTAGGTATGGCTTTGTTGTCCGGGGTCATCCGTCCGTCTGTGGTGTGCGGTACGCGTCCACCTGCCACATAACCTTGGGTCATAACTTTTAAACCTGCACATCAGGCCCTCGTAACGGTGCGTACAGGTGTTACCCAACATGTGTAGACCCCGAATATCGATTTATAACTCCAGGATTGAATTTTATGCCACTAATCAAACAGCTTGAACTTTATCCGGCCCATAACTCCAGTGAAGGTCCACGCTCAAGGATTTTGATACGCATGTATTTTAGGCATTTTACAAGACTGTATTGTTTCTGTCCGTTGTACTTCTAGTAACCATGGAACGCAGTAGGAGGAATGACAGAGTACTCCAGGGAACAGACTTACATTTTCTCCCTTTTATTCTTCGTATATTAAGTAGAGGATTATCCACAGTGTTGATGAGTTTGTTTTGTGTGTTGGAGACGAATTGATGTCTGTTGTGTATGTGGGACGTCCTGTGTTTGCGATATGTATTTGGGAGTAAGGTAGTGGGAGGGTGAGTGAGTATATTGTGAGTCTCACTCGTCGAGAGAGAGAGAGAGAGAGAGAGAGAGAGAGAGAGAGAGAGAGAGAGGAGATAGATGGCTAGGGCCCACCTATGTAGCGGGTGGAAAGTGCAAGCGGTAGCGAGTGAGGCAAGAAAAACAGAGACGGTGGTACCAGTAGGGGGGGTTGGTGGGTGGGTGGTTGGTGGGTGGGAAGGGGGGAGGGGGGCGTGTCCAAGGCCGCCCGCGGGAGCGCGTGACGTCACGGGTTGCGGCACAGCGTCGGCATCCCCGGCGGGAGAGGCAGATTACCCATAGGGCATATTAGCCGGGCAGGGACTCGCACCCCCGCCACCGCTGGCTGACTCAACGTGTGTGACTCACGACTTGGCTAAATTGTGGGACGGGTAGACGAGAGAACAGCTTGGTGCACTGGTCGGTAGGGGTAGATGGCTTGGTAGAAATGGATACTCTGATGTAGAAGTAGATAGTTCGGTAGGGATGGATTGCTTGGGGAAAATTTGTAGCTTGATAGAGGTGGATAGTTGGGTAGGAATGGGTGGCTAGTTAGAGATAGCTTAGTGGAGTTGATAATGATCACGATAGAAATATATGATTTTAAGCGTTGGTTTGTCAGGTAATTGTGACCAGTTACCACCACAAACTAAACGATCATGCCATCAACAGGTGACAATAGATGATGCTGATAATTCATCATAGATTTGTAAGTAATTATTATCTGGAGTGGGGTAATTTCATGAGACGTCCTTGTTATATACATAAATTGTGTAATTGATCTTAGAAGGTCAACTTCTTTCGTTAATTTTTTCTTTTTATTTGTTGCATATATACGTTACCTTCCTGACTCTGGAATACCGCCTGTCTCCGTGGCTCCTGCAGCGCGCAGGAAGCCGGCCACGTCCACCTGGTGGGACCACACGTCATAAAGTGATGTTTGTGTGTACATCTGTGCGGGGTTAGTGTGGGACAAAAGAGCATTACGTGTTTGGTGTGTTCGTTATGGTGGTTGAAGGGTCGTGGGATGTGTCGAGACGACGTTTGTCGTGTTGCAAGTCGAGGGTACGACCCCTGAGTGTGACGTCAGAGGCCAGGACTTTATTAGTACACATGGGTCGCACCGTCGTGACTCCATGTCCTAGTCATGGGTTGAGCCCTTGTGTTCGAGGGTCGCACCGTCATGCCCATGGTTCGTACCGTTGTGCTCATGGTTCGTACCGTTGTGCTCATGGTTCGCACCGTCGTGCCCATGGTTCGTACCGTCGTGCTCGTGGTTCGTACCGTCGTGTCCATGGTTCGTATCGTCATGCCCATGATTCGTACCGTCGTCCTCATGGTTCGCACCGTCGTCCTCATGGTTCGCACCGTCGTGCTCATGGTTCGTACCGTTGTGCTCATGGTTTGCACCGTCGTGCTCATGGTTCGCACCGTCGTGCTCATGGTTCGTGCCGTTGTGCTCATGGTTCGCACCGTTGTGCTCATGGTTCGTACCGTTGTGCTCATGGTTTGCACCGTCGTGCTCATGGTTCGTACCGTCGTGCTCGTGGTTCGTGCCGTTGTGCTCATGGTTTGCACCGTCGTCCTCATGGTTCGTACCGTCGTGCTCGTGGTTCGTGCCGTTGTGCTCATGGTTCGAACCGTCGCAGTGACGGGGTAGACTCCTGCACAGCGTCAGGCCCAGGTTTTTCTGCACGATGATGATCAAGGAACACATCCTGTTGTTCGTCTCTGTCACAGGACCGGCCTGTGTTGTGTTACGTAGAAGGAAGCCTTTACTGAGTTCGTGCACAGAGCGCTTACCTGTTACTAGTGGGGGAAAATTGTTTTTTTTTTTTCTCAGTAGAGCCTGTTTGTCTCTGCTGTCGCCCATGTCAACACAAAGTTGTTCTCTTCTTTATCATATCGAATAAGGTCTTCTGTGCCGTGCATAGCGGGGTATACAGATGGTGAAGTGTGGTGTATGTGCCTGACACACACACACACACACACACACACACACACGTAGAGAGAGAGAGAGATTTCTTTAGTTGGTGTGTTTGTTTCGTTTTGTTTGGGTAATATGGAACTTTTTTATTTGGTTGTGCTGCTCTGGACGATTATGGTTGGCTCTAGTTTGGTTGTGTTTTGCGTTCGTTAGGGCTTCTGGGTCGACTGTGGCCCGTTTTATATTTCTTTTTTTCTTTTCGGTTTATCATCTTTTTTTCTGGTTTGGTTTGGCCGTTCCCTTGCGTGACGTAGCCACACTTTTGATTCAGTGGGCCTCAGTCCCCAACACCTGGTCTCCGCGAGTCCCCAACACCTGGTCTCAGCGAGTCCCCAACAGCTCCCCTTGTCAGGCATTGCTAGATATGAACATGTATTGGGTCGTGGCGCTTGGTCTTCTGAATCCTGGGTTCTAGTATGCGTGATTCAGTGTTTTCCAGAGAACTTTACAATATTCATGTGGTCGGATGGTGGCCTTGTTGGCAATATTATGTCTGCGGTCAGTGAGTGTGTGTGTGTGTGTGTGTTGGGGCCCAGAACCACAGCCAGCAGCAGCACTATTATACGTGTGCAAATTCACGTTCGCTTTGCAATGTCTGGAGTCTTGACACACGCACACACACACACACACACACACACACACACACACACACACACACCCTGCACCTTGACTTGTAACTTGTCAAGGGGTTGTGGAATATTGTTGTCATACATATGTATATGTATGACGTCCGAGAGGTTGTTGACTGTATGTGTTGCCTTGCCCACGTCATAGCGTGTGGGACGTTTCGATACAGTGATTAAACTAATTAACTCGTTAATGAACCGATTGATTAACGGAGACGAGGTCATCAGACGCGGCGGGTGAGAGTTAATAAGAAGGAATTACACAGCTGAAGTACCGTGTTAGGTTCTGGGTGTATGACACGTCGGTCGAGAGAAGGTTTTACTTGTAGATTGGAAATATTTATTGTCTTCAACAAAGCATTTCAATGAGAGCGTGGGTGAAGGACACAATGCTAGGGGTAGGTGGAGACCAGTGTAGAATGTTCATTGGGTACAATACATTGACATAGGAAGGTGACAGGTGGGCCAGAGTGGAGCCCAGGATTTTTTTTTACGATTATTGTCCTCTTGATCAAACGCATTACTTCTCGGTCGGGAGAAGTAATGCGTGTGATCAGGAGGACGAGAAAAGAAAGAACTGTTAAGCCTTGCGAACTAGAGACATGTATATCAGAACAGGGAACGTGTGGGTATTCAGAATCGCATCTCTACTGCCAGTTGGTACGACCTCACCTTCCTCATGTGTGCCAGTGGTACGACCTCACCTTTCTCATGTGTGCCAGTGGTACGACCTCACCTTCCTCATGTGACGGATCAAGAGTCCGGACACCCAGGTTGTCCCGGGTCTGCACCAATGCTAATGCGGCCGAGTTTGTTGACATTACAAACCTTTTGTTATCCGGGAGGTGTTGGATCATGCTGCGCTGTCCCCCTTCCCTCGCGTTTGGCGTTTTGGTGATGTTATCAACCGCTGAGGAAACCGTAGAGTAAGCGGAGTTCCTTGACTGGAGTCCCCGTCTTCGGTCGTGCCAGTCCGTCGTGTTATGATGGAGTCATATGACGACCAAGTGTGAGTTAGAGAGGTTCAGGAGACTTGTCGTACTGGTGGGGGGGATGTAGGAAGGATTACGAACGTTTCAGAACCCGGTGGTCAGAACTTGAGTTGTTTGTTTACTTTAGCTCCATCCGTCTGGGAGACAGGCGGGGATGTTCTCCCAGACACGACCCTGGGAGGGACACCATGGGCTCCAGGTGGAGGGTTGGACGACTGCAGTGGAGGAGTATGTGAAAGGTTTGAGGTTGCGCGACTACAGGACTACTAATTTCAGGTTCTTATTCAAGGTTCTTCTCTGTCTCGTGTGTGTGTGTGTGTGTTGGTGTGTGTGCGCGCGCGCGCGCGGGAGACGCTCTTTGTGTGAAAACAATGTCTTCCGTTTGGGAAGTCTTCTCTGGCGTATGTTAAATTTTTCCGTATTTCGTTCATGTAAACGACAGCTTTTGGGGATTTTTTTTAAGCCATAACTGAGAAAAGGTTATGTTGAGCTAGGTCAACCCTTTGAGTATGACGGTCCGACCCTTCACTGTTGTGGTACGACCCTCGAACGCGACGTACGACTCTTGGGCGCAACGGTACCATCCTTGACCACTACGATACGACCATGAAGGCCGACGTTACGACCCTTGATCACACGACGGTATGATGAAGTTGCAGATGTTCAGCAGCTGGGCCAGGGAGAATGAAGGCGCCAGCGTGAGTGTGTGTGTGTGATGCAGGTGTTCAAACGGCTGTGAAAGAAGCGGTTACTCACAAAGCGGTTGCTCACAACAGCAGGATGTGCCTCGGAATATAACGTTTATAAACAAAGAGCCGGGATTACTCCCTCCTTGTCTCATGACCAGGGTATTTTCCCGTGTGCATGACTCTTTTATGTGCTGCCGTGGACAGGAACTATGGCCGGGGGATTGTACCCACCACATCCTGTGGTACTGTGTGCCGTTCGCTGGTTCCGGACGCTATTTTCAACCCCAGCAGTCCAGTTTGCCGTGCACGTCCCCAGGGGGGGAAGGAGTTGGTGTACCGTACTGTTTGATCTTTTTCTGTATGGCGGTACGACCCTTGACCACGGCCGTACGGCTTTTGGGTGTGATGGTGTTTGCTGATGACACATTACTAGTAGTAGTAGTAATGATAGTGGTGATCGTAGTGGTGGTGGTGCCTCTGTAAGCGACTGTCACCGCTGTTGTTGATAAGTAGTAGTATTGGTCGATTGTGGTGGTGGCGGCGGCGATACAGTCTATTCCGAAAGCAAGTGTTATCATGTGGAGCGGACGCCGCCTCACAGGTGTTGCTAGCAATGCCCCCTGCTGGCTGGCTTGCCACCGTCCTCCCCTTCAACTCCCAAGTCTGTCTCTCTCTCTCTCTCTCTCTCTCTCTCTCTCTCTCTCTCTCTCTCTCTCTCTCTCTCTCTCTCTCTCTCTCTCTCTCTCTCATAGTACCCCCCCATCGTTGAGCCGTGTGACGGACTGGTTGACTAGTTGCGTATTTCTTAACGTAGCACACACACACACACACACACACACACACACACACACACACACACACACACACACACACACACGTACATTCCCTGCCACTGTAAGGTTTACGATCCACAGACGTGTTGCTCCTTCACAAGTTTGTGTGGCTAGAAGGTGTAAGTTTTGCGTCGTGTTCTCTGAGCTTTGTTTAGACTCAGGTATGTTGGATCATCTGAAGTTTAGTCCACTGTATTCTGAAGACCACGAGCCCACACCATGATGCACATGGTCGAGTCTACCACACAGGCTCTGTACCCGGCTCAGCCGATCCACCGCTATCAGCACTGAAGTCAGAAAGTTTCCAGTATTGCGTGTACAACTCAACACAGATTCCATCATAAGAGAGAGGTGTTGGTTGCTCATAAACTGGTTCTCGTACGTGTGTTAAATACCCTTTACTGTAAGCGGTCGCATCGAGTTCAGAGACATTCTCTCGTGACTAATAGATCAGGTGGCTCTTTAGGGAGCCTCGTCTCCTCTCCCTTATAATGCATAAGAAATGGTAGTCATGATAGCTGGTGTGTCTCAGAGCTTCGTAATGTCTCGTCATGTTGTATGTTGCCGGCAGATGTCTCATCCTGGGGTGAAATGTTATGTCTCGCTATGTCGAAACTCTTAGCAGATTTTTTCTCCACAGTTGTATCTCTCATTCTTGCTGAGAGACGTCTCATTTGCTTGAACTGGTGTAGGTGTCTCGCCAGATTGGAAGGTTTGTGCTCAGGGCTCGTACCGTCGTGCACCCAGCCCGTAGGTACCGTCGTGCTCAAGGATGATCGTCCCGTTGTGCTGGAGTCGCATCATAGCACTCAAGGGTCGTACCGTCGTGCTCAAGGGGTGAGATATGACAGTTATCATGACAGGGGGGTTGCCAGATGTCACAAGTACCGGATGCACTACAGGATTTGTAATTCTCTTGAAAATGCCGAACTGGCAACCACCTAATGGTGATGCCCACTCGAAGGTATCATAATACTGAGTCTCATTTCCAGCTGCGCTATTTCTGGCTTACCATATCCACCCTTTGCGCAACAGGGGATATGGGATGGAGGAGTACAGCCGTAATGAACGATAGGAAAGGAGTGTCCGAATAAGCGATGGGTGTCGTGAATGAAGCTGTGTTGGGTAGATGAGTTACGCGGGTATTACGTGAGTGAGGCGTGTTGGGTAAGTGAATGTGTATAGGTGTTACGTCATAGAGATACGTCTGGTGTCGGTAATGTCTGTGACTCTCCCAGTAGGAGTCAAGTGCGGAAGATTCCCTAGACATAGATCGTCACTGTTGTCTGTTTCCCCACTAAACTGTTCAACAGTGGAACAGAAGTAGTCTCTTGGTTCCTTACTAAACTGTTCAACAGTGGAACAGAAGTAGTCTCATGGTTCCTTACTAAACTGTTCAACAGTGGAACAGAAGTAGTCTCATGGTTCCTTACTAAACTGTTCAACAGTGGAACAGAAGTAGTCTCATGGTTCACCACTGAAGTTGTTGAACGGTGGGAACGAAGATATATCTATGTCACGCGGTGTTTCTGATTTTTTTTTTATCTATTTTTGATTGAATTAATGACCACGACATCTTAAGATTGGTTAATACTGTATGGGCGAGTGATGTGGTGTGGGTGAGTGATGTGGTGTGGGTGAGTGATGTGGTGTGGGTGAGTGATGTGGTGTGGGTGAGTGATGTGGTGTGGGCGAGTGATGTGGTGTTGGCGAGTGATGTGGTGTGGGCGAGTGATGTGGTGTTGGCGAGTGATGTGGTGTGGGCGAGTGATGTGGTGTGGGTGAGTGATGTGGGTTGATGATATAGCATGGGTGACAGATAGAAAGTAACTGGTATAACATACGGACATACAATATGGGTAATGATGGTGTTTGCAGATGAAGGACGTGAGAGTGGGTAGGACTGTGGGGGATGTGGGAGGTGTGTGTGTGTGTGTGTGTGTGTTAAGTGGGCGAGTGTGATGGTTGGTTTGATCATCAGGTGGTGGCTACGGTGGCGATGTATTCACCACGCCTTCACGCCCACACACACACACACACACACACACACACACACACACACACACACACACACACACTACCTCTCTCTCTCTCTCTCTCTCTCTCTCTCTCTCTCTCTCTCTCTCTCTCTCTCTCTCTCTCTCTCGGGGGTCGTGTACCACTGAAGGGGTTGGTCTTCCTGCGTGTGTTATAGTAGATCGTGTCCCTCCTGCACAGTGTGGTGTGCGGGGGAGGTTGAGGCTGTGATCAGCAATGCCTCACCGTCCTGGGCGGTGTGGGAGTCTCCTGCTGCACACCAGATCGGAGCTTGGTTACCCCGTCGTGGTTCCATGTAAGGCCTCAGAGACAGACTCGGAAGGTCGTATTGTTACGCCCACACACAGAGGAGCGCTGCTGTATAGCCGTCCGTCCGTCCGTGTGTGTGTGTGTGTGTGTGTGTGTGTTCGTATGCTGGTTGCGATGGAGGGTATTTGGTCTGCGTCATCATCACTTCTCGTAGTGTTATGACTGGATGGAATTGAAAATGGGGATTGACTCTCCTTGTAGAGTTACGGTAGCCATGAAAAAAGATGCAAAAAAAAAATTGTGTTAAAATTAGTCGTTTATTTTTCAACGTATATGTGATAGTAGTACAAAAGCCTATTATATTTAATTAATTCCCCATATATTTGACTGTGATTACCTTTAAACTTTGTAGCGTTTTTTCCCCTTGCATACCATAGATGCCCTGGTCATGATTTATCGTTCATAAGGGAACGCTTGTTAACATTGTCATGTGTTGAACTGTCTTTGTTTCAGCTCGTTTCGTAACTAGACTTCTTAGTGTAATGAGTTCTTACAGGTAGTTAGTTAGTCAGTGGATTGAACTGAATAACTGGTTTTTATAGGTATCAGGTCGGTCGTGTTATTGTCATGAAACTGAACTCACTTGTTGCCATGTGGTACACACACACACACACAGTGTTGGTAGTCATGTTTTCCCCCATGCCTGTCCTCTGGGTGTGTGCGTTCAGGTCACACAGCAGAGGCGGGGTTGATTGCCTTTATTACTTTATTGCAAGTTGCATGGAATCGTTGCAAAACATTCTCGTCTCCTGGGTCCTAACTCCTTACTATTGTTACCCTTTCGTGGTTGGTTAGATGTCATTCGAGCAAATGGTGCCAGCGTTATTCATAGTGATTATTTGGTATACGTCTTTCATCATTAATTCATCTAATTCATTGTCTACAGTAGTATCCTTCCTGACATATGCACTTACACTTTACATTGGGAACTTAGATGTTGCGTCAAGTGGTGTACGATTCGCAGATATGGCGAAAGAGGCGAGGAATATCGTGGATTAGATTTCGTCAAATATGGTTGGTGTGTGTTGGCCAAGAATACTGTTACCCGAAGCTTGCAACACTGACGTGTATGTGTGTGTGTGTGTGTGTGTGTGTGTGTGGGGATGGTTGTGTGTGTGTGTGTGGTGGGGGGAAGGGGGTCCTCATGCCTCGCCTCCTCCCACCACACACACACACACACGCAGGCTGTATCACATGGTATGGAGGTCGAGGATCGTGTGTACCTTTGTTCAACCTCCCGTGCATCGCGGTACGGCTCTCGAGCACGACGCTACGACCAGTACGTGTGGCTGTGGTGACACTCGTTGAGGTGATAGGCGGTGCTAGCAGATATGCAGATTTAAGGGACGGTGTCAGGTTTTTTAGTGCGAGGCTGTTGTTGTGTGGGAACCCTTCATGTGGTACCTCTTGGTCGTAGGTATAGGTTGCGTTAGCTGACGCGGTGTCGTAAGTAGCTACCAGTTGCGTCAGTGGAGCGCGGGACCGACCATCCCTCCCTCAGGTTGATGGTCGAGCGTGGACGTGAGCGTGTGGCGGGGTTCCTCACCAGAGAACCCTCGACTAGGAACATGCTCCTGTAAGGCAGGCGACAGTAGACACGCGTATCGGAACGCCAGGAGACAGAGCTGTTTAAGGGACAGGTGTGAGGTACTGATGCACGTAAGGGGTACGACAGGCGTATCTTACGTTAGGGGGGACTTGCAGTGATGGTACGCCGTGCCCCAGATGCACCACATGTAAGGTAGTTGCAGTAATGGTACCCTCCCTGTGCTGGCCGGGCCGACACGCCCGCTGCAGGGGTAGGTGAAGGCCATACCTCTACATGATTGGTGCTTACCACTCTGTTCCCCCACTCCAGCATCACATGCTGTGTCCTGGCTAGGATATATTACAGGCAGTCCACATACTCGAGTTACAGAGTTATACAGACACAAGTAAACTGGTAACAAGTTACAGTTTTGGCGTTTGCGGATCCATGTGCTGAGTACACACACACACACACACACACACACACACACACAGTGGTGGAGGGGGGGGACCGGAAGCTTGTGGTAGGTGGTGAATTGGATGGTTTGGTAGTTATCATACATTGCGGGACGGAGGAAAGATGGCTCTGTATAGTAATCAATAAGGAGGAGCAGGAAGGATTGTGAGGTGTACAGCCTACCAGGGACAAACATATATATATATATATATATATATATATATATATATATATATATATATATATAGAGAGAGAGAGAGAGAGAGAGAGAGAGAGAGAGAGAGAGAGTATAGATAGATAGATAAAGATAAGAGTTTGCCGAGCAGTTTACTCAGCCTTCTGGTAGGACACCTCCTGGCGGCGCCCCTGGAGGGCTGGATTGAGCCTGGAGAAAGCGGTCTTGCACGATGACCGAAGGCGGGTGGAGACCTGGGCAAGGTTGTTGCAAATTGGTTCCTCGGGTTTGCAATGTGGTGAGCGATACTTCTGGGTTGCAGGAAAACATTAGAAGAAAAAAAAAAAATAAGTGGTACGTTGCAGTAAACTAGAGCTGGAGTTTACGAAAATAAGTGCCATTATTCATACAACAGGAAGCGTGCTGGGAGAGGGAAGTAAGAGATGAATGTAAAATGAGCCAGTGCAGATGTTAGTGGTTGAGAGAAGCGAATGTTTGTGTTGTATTTCCTGATCTTACATTATTGATTGATATTTCCACCATTTGTATCGTTTGGAACACTTGTTTGCATCAGTTTATAGATGGATAGATATGATTTTTAAGGTAGATATTGTGTGACGTTGGGATATTATATTTAGGATAGATTTATGCGTTGCAAAGTGTTCATAGAAAACGGGGTTATGATAAATATAAAAGGACGGCAGGCCGTTGCGGTAATTTGTTGAGTGTTAATTAACGTCATGCTTTATTGTTAATTAAAGTATGATACTGAAGTGAACCGGTATATTATTTTTTGATATTAATGGTATAATGTCAGGGATCGAGTTATGAATATAGGAATGCGCAACATTTTTGAAGGGAATTTTATGTTATCATTTTCAAGCACTATGATAGCTTTCGACGTTGGTTGAAGTCATTTCAATTTCGGATAAGAAATTCTTAAATATCGTTGATTTTTCTTGGTGCAGCGTCTTTGGTCTTGTTTAAGCAACGTCTGGATCTTGTTTTATACAACTGTTGTCTCTTGTTTAAGCAGCCTTTTCTTTTTTCTTGGAATATCTCGGGAGATCTTCGTGAGGCATCGTCTTCATCATGTTTTCACGAGTTATGATTGAGTGGAATGGACGGGAAGCGAGGCCCGATAGACCAACCCAACACCCGGTAGAAAGTAGATTCCTTCAAGGCTGGGTTGAAGGTAAGCTTGGGTGAGGGGTGTATTGAAGGCAAGCTTGGTGAGGACTGGATTGAATTAAGCTTGCGTGAGGGCTTTGTTGAAGGCAGGCTGGCTTGGGTGTGTGGAAGATCAGGCTTAGATTAGGGCTGCGTCGATGGCATTGCCTGGGTCAGGACCGTATTGCAGGCAAGCTCGGGTGAAGGCTGCACTTTTGTGGGGCACCTGGCACTGTGGTCATCTCCCCTCACCACACTGATGGGCCGCCCACTTGGGGCTCCCCACTATGATGCCAGTGTAGTGTAGCCCATTCCTGGTTATTCACGAGAGAGGAACGTTTTCTTGACCACTTCGTTCATTGTTGGATGGATGGCGGTGTTTGTTGTTGTTGTTGTGTGAGGGGGAAGGTTATTCATTGGCCATTCCTCACACGTGGTTTTCCCCCCATTGCTCATCCTGTTCTCCAGCGAGGGGAGGGCGGGTGGGGGGTGGAGAGAGTAGAGGTGTTGTGTCATGCAGCCGTCATGACAAGTGGGGCGGTGATGCATGGCTGATTACCCACCGATGGACAGGAGTGATTGATGGTCGTGCATGGCAGATGGACGAACCCTTAGGTCCTGGCCATGTCTCGCGTCAGTTTGTCTCATCCTCAAGGACACGTGTGTGTGTGTGTGTGTGTGTGTGTGTGGCGACACTTGTGTAGGTGTGGTATCCTTGGGGCCAGCAGCAATTCCAGGGGACAAGAGAGAACCTTCCTCAGGAGCAGCAGGATATGGAGAGCACGTAAGGACTATCATAACAGTGAGACCCACGTGTCCGTGCGTGAGACGTCCACCTCCCCTGGCCATGTGTCAGTCACGAGGACCAGCTCCCTTGACACCTCCAGACGACACAGCTCCTCCCCTGAAGACCCGTGTCGTGTGGCTGAGGATGGTGGTTGTGAGTCCTCCATCCACCGTACCAGAGCGATAGAGGCCCGTGATGTACAGTGGTCTGAGCTGCTGGTAAAGCAGCTTGTGTTCCTCTCTCTCCCCTTCGCCCCTCACACGACCACAGTTTTGTAAGTTGTTCGTTGTATTCGTGATGCAAGTTAGTGGGGGCTTGATGCCACATGCATAGTGCAACCGTGTGAATGATTACTGTTGTATCTTAAGTGAGGTCAATAGTGCTGTTGTATGTATCCCCCAGATGGTCATTAGGGTGTTAAGATATCAAACCATAATGATATCTCTGTTGTTATCTTGCACCATTATCTCTCAAGAGGTCAGTAGTATTATAGACATCAGAGAGCAATTAGGATATCAGTTCTCTGTTATGCCTCACTATATATCTCCCAGAGGGTCATTAAGATGGTTGATATCAGATAGCGGGTAGGATATCAGTGTTGTTATCTTGCCTCACTATATATCTCCCAGCGGGTCATTAAGATGATTGATATCAGATAACGAGTAGGATATCAGTGCTGTTATCATGCCCCATTAGGCTCGGAAGTTGATGGATCCTTTCATTAACTAAGCGGCTTGTGTTATGCGATCTCATTCCTCAGTTGGTGGTGGCCAAAGTAAACAGGGGATTGGGTAGAGAACTGCCTCTGTGACTTGGGCTGCGTTACGGCCGCGTCGGTGAGATGTTACGACTGCGTTACGGTTACGTCGGTAAGATGTAAGGACTGCGTTACGGCCGCGTCGGTGAGATGTTACGACTGCGTTACGGTTACGTCGGTAAGATGTAAGGACTGCGTTACCGGTGCGTCGGTTACCGGTACCAACACTGTAGGAAATCATGGTACCTTAATCTTTTAGGGCAACGGTACACCCCTTGAGGACGACGGTACGTCCCTTGTGCATGACGGTACGTCCCTTGGGCACGACGGTACGTCCCTTGGGCACTACGGTACGTCCTTTGGGCACGACGGTACGTCCCTTGGGCACGACGGTACGATTCTTGGGCACGACGGTACGATCCTTGGGCACGACGGTACGATCCTTGCCAATGATGGGCTGACCTGTGACCAGACGTGTAGGAGTCAGTTTTGAGACCAAGCTGTCGTACCTAAGGGTCGCATCGTCGTGCTCAAGGGTCGTTAACGCCGTACCGAAGGGTCGTAACGTCGAGCTCAAGTGTCGCATCGTCGTGCTCAATGGTCGTTCCGTCTTGCGCGAAGATCGCACCGTCGTGCTCATGGGGTTAAATCCGTGCGATCCAGAATTTACCCCACTCCTCAGCCTTCATCATTACACGCAGATTCAGGACCTGTGGGCCCTTGTCTTCCACAGGTCGTAGAGTGACGTCTATGAATCGGACGGACATGGGTTCGATCCCCGGACAGGGCGGTCGGCTCCCGGCCAACTCAAGAGTGGTCCTGCTGTTCATCACCGTGAGTGAATGAGAGGACCGTGGGTCGATACCCTTAGCCAGGCAGCTCAATCATCAGATGCACCCGCCAGATTGTAGATGTACAGGGTATCGTAAACACAATGCACCTCCGTCTCTCAGCAGGTCGTTTGTGCCAGCCTCACGGTGATCACGCCCCCGTGCAAATTTTTATTACCACTGAGGCGTGATCAGCATCGGGAATAATGGCCCGTGATGCCCCGGAAAATGTTCCAAGTCAGTAGGGAGGCACACGCGTGTGTAACATGCACTCACTCACACACGCCTTGAACGCATGCAAGTTTTGCATGGAGGGCTGGAACTGAGGAGAGAGTGTATTGATATTCCTGCTCAAGGAATATGATGATATAGTGTGTATTGGTTATGTGTGTTTGGGAAATGTGGACGATTGATACAGTAGTGGGTGCGAACGTGTGGTGAGAAGTAGATAGTGGGTAGAGTGCCACATGGTACTAGAATGGTGAATGTATGAAAGACTCGCCAAGAAAGCAGGACTTCGCCTCCGACGGAATATATAATGTAAAATCTTGCAGTTTCATGGCTTATTCCTGGTTAATGTTCCGAGACAGACTGACAGAACAAAAGGAAGATAACAGATCTTTGTGCTAATGTATCATTGCTGCTAAACTGTTGACCACGACGGCATGAAACCACGAGGGCACGACCGTTGGGGTCGTTCCGTCGTGCTCAGCGGGTGAAATGAATCGTTCTGGTTAAACTGGAGTTGAAGTATTTCATGCCTTGACCGGTTGACCTCTCGTATCACAGTGTCTCGAGTTTGCGCGGCGTCCCACTCCGCTTTTCATCCGCCCCTCACAAGACGGGACAAGACAACACCACCCCAACCAGACGCAATGCGACGCAACTCCACCCGTGTTCTTCTGGGTGTGGTCGAGGACGCGCCTCCGTCCTCGTATGACTGGGGTCCTCGTTTCCCCTCCTCCTGACTGTCTTCTCCTCCGCCGCCACCGTTGACGTAAACACTTGAGGAGCCGTTGACGTCGGGGATTTGTCATCGCCAGAGCCATCATGCACGCATGACGTATGCTGACGCAAGCCGAACCGCCAACATTGTGTTTTTGGTTTGTTCTGGAAAGATTCGCCAACAGAAGATGGGGGTATGGTTCACTTTTTACTGCTCACCATCGTTATGTGGAGGTTACCTTCGTTGTAAACTATAGTTGTAGAAGTGAAAATTTGGGATTTGAATATTCGTTTTATATTACGAATTACTTTACATGTAGAGTGAATTTTCTGAATACAATGTTGTGGGGAAAACCTTAACTAGTTGTGTGTTACCCGCAGGATTATAAAATGAACTTAACACAAAATATCAAAATGTTGTTTTATTGATGAACAGAATACGTAGTCTGTGTTGTGAATATGTATCCTCAAACCTTCGAACGAATCCTGTGGTTTGTTTGGAGAGTATCAAGTGTATCGACTTCTTTCTCCTCAAATTATGCAGTTCTTACCGTTAACTGATCGAGAAATATGTACAATTTTCATGTTCATGTAAATGAAACGAAAGACATGTATACCCAGGATGGCCATCGTAGCTCGCTTGGGTGGCTGGTGGTGAGTTAGACTGGGTACCCTAACGTGCTCCGCAGTGACTGTAGTGGTGTTGGATCTTATATCCCCAGGAGAAATCTGATTACGCTGGATTTGCCGTTTTGCTTTTGTTTTTGTTCGTGCTGGCTCAGGATCCGTCCGTATTTGATGTATAAGCCCTCCGTCATTTATGTACGGTGTATATATATATATATATATATATATATATATATATATATATATATATATATATATATATATATAACGATGTCTCAATGCTTTCTAACTGTGTCATATTATGATAAAGCTGGTGGCATTCTTGTGAAGATAACCATCTCCAGCATACAACTCCTTGATGTACGTTAAGTAAGAAGATCCTGCTGTGGCCAGAAACGTCAGCAGACATGACCATTTTTCACGACGAGCAGGCAGGCAGGCAGACGCCACTGGGCCAGCCAGCACACACACACACACAACCCGAGCGTGAAGAACATTTTAAACCGCACCGATTACATTAATAATCTATGAAGATCAACGACGTAATAACGTCGTAAATGTGTTTCGTCTAATGGGATAAGAATGACGGTATTGTAGAAGTTGTTTACCCGGCGAGGATTAAGAGGCGTCAGTGTCGAGTATGGACACAATGGCCCATTGTTGCCAACCACGGCCGCAGCGGCGGGGGGAGGGAGTGGGACCTGACCCTCACCCGCGCCAGTAAATTATGGTTATTTCGGTTGTGCTCAACACGCCACAACCGATCGTTGTGGCGTTCGGGGTATCGTAGCTGCATGGCTTAATTATAAGTCAACGCGAGGGGAAGTTGTTCTAATGGCTTATGGCTTTTTCGTTTTTGTTCATTCCTAGAACCTGGCGGACGCCAGACTCCCCCACTCGTCATAAACCAATTAAGTCCGACTGGTTTTTCGCTTTAGTTGTACGTCACGTAGAGATTGATGTGAGCATCGTTCGTCTGTTTATGTCTGTCGTGTTTATCTCCTTGTTATCAGTAGTGGCTTAACTTATTGTTATCGGGTTCCTAAGGGAGCGGACGATTTGTGTAACGCGAGATCTTCACGAGGAACTGTTACTGACAATCTGTCGTTACGGCATCGTTACCTCCTCCACGTCTGGTTTACATGTAGAAAACGTTGGTGTGAAGCACATGGAGGCATTAGCCAAATGCACCCGTGTCTTCTACAGTGTGTGGTGGACGTCTTGAGTCACCGTGCAGGCTGGGAGTGCGGTAAGACGTCGCGCAAACCATTAAGCTCTGCGTAACTTGGGCCGTGACCGGCGCTGAGGCACTACCCGGAGTTAGCGTCCGCCAGAACATGTTTACAAACATTGATTCCGGGACCTGTGACATTCGTAACTTATTCAAAGAGATACGAAGACGTGCCGTCATGGTATGAAATTCATCCATCTCTGTGGTAATACCCTCGTGTGGGTATCTGGTCCCATGATTGATGCCTCTGTATTTTTAGAAAAAGCAAATGCCCTTGAAGACGTTGTATTAGGACGTATTTGGACCATAAAATGGTACGCTAGTTGTCCAGTGTGGGCATGATGCCTCACGTCACACTTCGCCAAGTGGCCCTTGAGGAAGTGTTCATTCATTGACGCATGTTTATTTTGCTTTCAGTATCACTGGCCTTATTTAAGGCTAGATCAGCATCACTTAAAGGACATCTTAAAGCCTTTTACCTCAGATCCCAGAAGGTGGCCATCAGAGTCAAGAGTTGTTGAAAAACGTTCCTAATTGTTAAATGTGAAGAGGACGGGAGACGGCGTGCGACGCCCGGGGGCGACTTCTTCGAGTCTTTGCTGAGCTTAGCTTTAAGATTATGTCTCTCTAGTGAGGCAGAGGTGGGTGTGGGGTGGGTGGGTAGCAGGGCCTGCCACTTAGCGCCCCCCTTCACGATGATGGATGGGGAGCGGTGCAGAGGTGTGGGCGGTGCTCTGTGTCAGAACCTAAGCAGAGGTCACAGGGGAGGGGCGGGTGTAAAGGGGGCCAAATGGGTCGGAGGTCACCTTCGGAGGTCACCAGAGAGTGGAGGAGGAGGTTGGTTGGATGGTCACGGGAGGGGCGGCTTGTGTTTCGCCATATTTCCAGCATCGCCAGAGACACGGAACTCGTTGATTGGTGCGTCAAGCTGTGCCTGTGGAACGGATCAGACAAAAGAGTTTCTAAGAAGAGCGTGGCAGTGATGTGGGTCAGAATGAACCATTTGTTGTGTAAGTTAAGTTAGTGCAGCCTCTCTCCAGCAGGGCGGGTGTCTGGCTCCACTCCTCGCCCTTGACGTCAGGATTTCTTTTCTGGCTGGCATTAACATACATGTTGACTGTACGCAGGGTTTCGAGACCTCTGCTCCTGGTGTTTTCTAGTCGTTTGAGGTTATCTGAGAACTGGTACATCGCAGGGGGTTGTTAAGAGAAAACAGATCGTCGGTGATTTCATGTAGCATTGTCGGGGCGCTTGGGCTTAATTGTAATGAATGCCTAGTGAAGGGATTTATACTGTGCCTGGTCGTTAGTGTAGAGTAATGGGATGATCGCGAGACTTAAAGGTGATGGCTGGCTCTCGACAAGAGGCAGATGGCAACAGGCATTTTACACTGAGGTTGACGCATCCCTCTGGCTCCCCAGGAGAGATAATGTGCGGTCCATCACCCCTCACGTGGAGGAGGTACTGATGGCTTATCGCAGGAGAGACCCCGCCAAGGGAGGTCAGTCTGGTAGGTCGGCATCTGGTTCATATCGCTCAGCGACCAGACGTGTGTATAGCCTCGTAGGAAAAGAGTATTGAGGGCTTATCACGGACACCCGGGTGCCTCTCTGTTGTGCAGAAACATTAACCTTGAAAGCAAATGATAAGAGACTGTGGACGTGACTCGACTGGTTGACTTGGAGAAAATGGTGAAGAAAAACATGTGTGTGGACCATTAGAGCGACGGAGAAATACTATAGATGGGGGACGGAGTTTATTCGGAGTGTTGATATAAATCGAAGAGAAAAAGAGATGTGATAGAGGAAAGATAAAGGGAAAAGATCAAAAGGAAGAAGAAAAAAATAGATGCTGGATGATTTTCGAGGCTTGGAAAAGTTACCTGGACATCAAGAAGAATTCTGAAGGCACGATAGTTCGTCAAGAATTAAGTTTTATGGGAATCAACCTGTCGACAGGCAGGGCATCAGATGAGGAGACTCTGTGGAGGACAAGGAGGAGGAGGAGGAGGAGGGGTGTGAGGAAGTGGTACCATAATGAGGTAAGAGGATGAAACACGCATATGTGTCGTCACGTGAAGATGCTGGTGGCTGTGTTCATCGCAGTCAGGGAAAGACTGGGTGAAGACGTGCAGGGAGCCTTGTGCTCCGGCTTCTGTTGGCCAACGTGCTGGTGTCAGGACGCAGGATGTTTCGTGTGTTCTGAGTTTGGATGTCGTGTGTGTGTGTGTGTATGTATATACCTCACCAGAGGCTGGCTGGCCTTCGTCATGTAAAATCAGCGCTACATTTAGTAGGAAGAAAGTGTAAGCAACGATGCGTAGTATTGATCATGTCTGGCTACATGCTGGTGAGGGAATGATCACTGTTGGTACATTTTGTACATTACCGCAGGGCATATGTTTTACTAACACGTGTTCAGTTCTCGTAGTCAGCACGTATCTAACATCCTTCAGCCAGTCATATTTGGTATTATCGTCTTGTCAGTTGTTTTCTCCCTCAGTGCCATAAGGTTTGGTACATTTATAGGGCAACTGATCCACCCGTTCTTTCCCTTGACTTGGTTCATATCAAGGGCTGCGTCCTTCTCCATTTAGAAAGATCCTGATGAACTGTTGTGGGCAGTGTTGTTGATACTGAGTGTCGTATCCTGGTGTGGCAGCCGACAACATTATCACGTGGTGTACACTGAGCCATGGCTCTCCCTAGTGTCTGGTCAGCTTCACATGATTGCAGTGCGGTCGTTGGGAACTCGAGGATGGGCAGTTGTGACGTCTGTCTCCTTCCCTACGATGCTAAGCTTTGAAACTCTCCCACTTCATGTTCTTCTTAGCAGACGGTTAAACTGCTGGTACCCCTGTTTGAAAGGCAGGTTTGCTAATTCCTGTTTTTTGTTAGTGATGTTGGAAGTACCGGCAGTGTTTGGTGTAGGAGGTGGTGGAAATATTGCTGGTTGGTGGCTAAGTGTTGTTGGCTGTGGTACTCATGCTTCACCGGTGACAGCACCTCACCTCGCATGGCCTGACGCCACACACGGGTGTTTACTCCACAGTAACACACGACAGACTACGACATGGAGTACTCTCAAGATAGCCGCTCCCTCGAGTACAGCGACTTGACCCACTCGAATGTGACGACTGAACCCCATTGAGAACGACGCCTTCAGTCGCGGGCAGTCAAGGGATAAGGCACCGTACCTTAAGTGTGGGGGCGGGAGGGAGGGAGCTTAAGTCGTGGGGTACTTATGTGATTAATTAATGTAGAGTGGCTCCTCATGGCCACTCCCCACCTACCGGGGAGGAGACGTTCCAACTAAAGTGACCTACCCATGCCACACGCACACACACACACACACACACACACACACACACACACACACACACACACACACACGTAGCCACGGTCGTCTGCCATATACCAGCCCGTCCTACGGGACACGGGTGCGATCTCTTGGCCGACGTGCCTGTAGTGACTGCAACCAGACCTGACCATACGGTCGGCACTCAGCCGTAGCCATGACCTGAACGCGTCCCTACCAGCAGGGACGCACTCTACTCTGCCTCCTCACCCGCCTCTGGCCAAGTGTCCGTCATGACCAAAGTAATTCAGGATGATGATCGATCACTCCCGCCACCATACAGGAACCTGGGAAGGGATCCCCTCGAGGACAGAGGCAGAGCGCGAGCTGATGTTGTGAAGGTTTGTGTGGCCTTCTCTCAGGGTGTTGCACAAAGTCGGCGCGTGGGAAAAGTAACCTTGAGTTTCCCATTGAACTTCTGATGAATGAAAATTGTAACCTAATGAAAACGGGGGCCGCTGAAATTGCTGTTGCTTATGCGCCAATGGCGGTTTTATTGTTTATGTTGGTATGTCCATCTGACAAGATTTATCATAGGCAGCGAGTGTGTTGTGATACTCCATATCATTTTATTTCTCTGTCTGATTTTGAGCACGACGGTACGACCCCTGAATGCGACGGTACGACCCCTTGAACACGGCGGGACGACCCTAGGGTACGATAAGCCTTGCCCCTTGACCTAACCCTTGGAAAAGGTCAGGTTAAAGGCTAAGCTATCACCTCCAAGGATCGTCGCCCCTTAAGATTTATCCTCTCATTTGCAGGTGTGTGTGTGTGTGTGTGTGTGTGTGTGTGTGTGTGTGGAGGGGAGGTGAGAGTGACCCGCTTGACCACGGTGGTAGGTGAGGCTGTGTCACACAAGGCAACACAATTCAGGTTGAGGCAAAACAATGCCGTGGAACCTGTTGTCGTGTTGTTTATATGTGTCCGCTTTCTTCATGAAGGATGGCTGAACTTTGATGTATAGTTAGGGATATTTAGATACCCGACTGCAGTATACTCATTTAACGAAAAGTTTTTCAGAATTATTGACTGCCTGTGAAATCTGAATATAAGCACAGGAAGTCTTTACGGAAGGTGCTGGGAAATTCTGACCGTGTGAGGATGATCGATATGGTGTCTGATAGATTTTGACTGTACTCATATATATATATATATATATATATATATATATATATATATATATATATATATATATATATATGTCGTGAGAAATTATAAGTCCCGGAGGATCGAGGTCTGTGACATTTGAGACGTCGATTATATTGACTTAATAGTGAATGATAAGGAAAAAAGTCGGGAGTTCTCGTGCATAGAGAGCTGTAACCTGCGTGTCATATTACCACCTGACTCAGCAGAGGTGTTTAAGCTGCATGAGATTAAACACCACCCAACACTCATGACCTCATGCAAAAAAGCAGCTTCACTTATTATTTTCCCCCATGAATTCCCTGGCAGGCAAGGTACCATCCTCAGCTGTACCATCACTACCCACCAGACGTACCGTCATCACCTGTGTACCGTCATGGTAACTGGCCAGTGATCACGTGAATCGATCATAAGTATTAACACTCGTAATGTCTTCCAAGTCTTGCGTGATCATCATGACGCCAGACCAGAAGGTTTTAGTAACCTGTCGCCTCTTGTATAGATCCGTTCATGGCGTGGGTAGGTGAGGGTCAAGATGGCAGCACATTCAACAGTGCCAAGCGAACTCACTGCTTCCAGGGAGCCCCAAGGAGCCAGCTGACAAACTGGAAATTAAGAGACGACCCAGTTCACGTACTAAGAGGACTCTACCCGACCATGGCGCTACCATCTGGACAGGCGGCGGGCCGCAACACAAGGTCCCCTGCCAGTGAACTCAAGCCAGACTGATCACCAAAGACCTCTGGTGTTGCCCTACCTCCCTGCATAGTGGGTCTGGTCACATGTTATTCACCAGATGTGTGATTCACTACACACACACACACACACACACACACACACACACACACACACACACACACACACTGGGGTTCAGAGTCTCAGTAAGTATGTATGTATAAGCCTCGAGAACCTTCGGTTAGTCAGTCGTTAAATGTTAACATTGCAACATGTTTGAAGGTTCGTAAACTCCGATTGCTTCCCAGGGGATGAACCCCTCTCTCACAGCCGCTGTGTGTGTGTGTGTGTGTGTGTGTGTGTGTGTGTGTGTGTGTGTGTGTGTGTCACACACCTGCCTCACACAAACATGAGTGCAGCTCCTTTTCCATACATGTAAAGTGTCACGTCTGTGACGGGATTAGAGTCTCTGAGAGTGGACGTCCGACATTAATGTTTGTGACTCCCAATGTCTCGGGTCTTTCCCGCGTGTGTTGGAACATCTCCACCTGCGATGGATGCCGTAGATGCTTCTGATGTGTTAAACCTCCGTCTTGTGGTAGGTATCTGGCCACAGACGCGTTACATAACGCTGTGCACCAGGACGTACGTTAACCTCCCTCCTGTGTCTTTGGTCGGGTTAGTACAACAGACGTTTCTGTGCGAGGCATCTCTTGTGCGTTAAATCATACTTTTGTGTCGTAACATATAGGACATTTCTGTTGCGTTGTGAGCCGTGTGTGTGTGTGGCGACAGATGAATGATTTGTACTAGTAGGTGTTAAAGATGTATTTCCAACTTGTGTTGAATATCTATGTGCATGCGTTAGTCATATAACTGACTACATCCGTTGCATTCTTCGTGACATGCGAGCCATATGTCAGAATATGTGTATGGAACTTCCTTATGGTCACATATGTCATACATCTGGTAGGCCACGTATGTGTCAGACATCTGTTAGACCACATGTATCGGTTGGCATGTGTCAGGGAATAACGTGTTGGAGGTATACGTCAGACTTACGTCACAATGTCTACGCCATACACCTGTATATGACAATACTCAGTAAGCGGACACCTGCACACACCCACTGACGCACACACACACACACACACTTGAGTGGAACAAATGTGGGGCAGATGTGTACACAGCGGCTCCCAGTTTCCAGTCCACTCCCGTCAGCCTAGGAGTCAACACATCTAGTTTTTTTTACACGACGACGTCAGAAAATTTTGCGTTTGTGTTGCGGCAGTGGCGAGTGTCACCTGTAAACAAATGGTGTCCTTCCTCTGCGTCCTCACTGATCCATGTTTTGTTTACATGGATAGATTTTTAGAAGAAAACATTTGTAGTAAAGGTTGTAATCTATTTTAATGACTCGCGTCGGACCGTAGAAGATAATGGTGATGAATGATAACGACCCGTAGTCTGGAGTGATAAGACATTTAGGGCAAAACGAAGATAAGAAGAAACACAGCCCAGGTTTTTTTTTCTCTTCTGACGTGCCTGAGAAGTGTTATGTATGATGACACAAGATTGGCCGCTGCAGCCGCATTGTGCTCACGTCGATGAAGCCGTCTACCCTACAGCCGTGTCCAAGGTGAGCGGCTACACACACACACACACACACACACACACACACCACTTCCGACTCAGAAGACTTCCTTCGCGACTTGACGCATCGAATTCGGCCGACGAGTGTCGACCAGGGACTGCTTACTTATTGGCCGCTATCGAACAGGGACAGCTGACTTACTGACGCCAATCGACCAAGGACTGCTGACTCTCTGAGAATCCGATCCACTGCAGATAGTCGGGTCTTGCTGCACCGGCGGCGGAGGTCGTGTGTGTGTGTGTGTGTGTGTGTGTGTGTAAGGAAGGCGCGAGACTTTCTCTCCACATGATGCAAGGGTGATTTTGAATCACTTTCACGGGCACTATGGGCGTATCTTGACCTTTTACCGAGGTATATAATTATATGCTCTCATGACCAGGCAGTCTGCCTTGTGGATGGCTCGTGATTTACTCGCTGGCTGGTGTTTGCGCCAGCGGAGCGAACCTTCTCTGGCGTTTACCCTTGTGGCTCACCACCGATTTTATTCGCTGGCTCATATATATATGTTGATTTTTCTCATCCATTTGTGAATTTCCATCGTAGTATTAAACATTCGACTTGTATATATATATATATATATATATATATATATATATATATATATATATATATATATATGTGTGTGTGTGTGTGTGTTCTTGGGCAGGAAATACACACAATTTTTTCTGAGGTTCCTTCGTGTGGAAGATAGATGACCTCTGGTATTCTTACCTGGCACGCTATTTCCACACAGGCTTCTTTAGATTTCACATTTCACCCTGTACCCTGCATCCTTCCTTGACATTTTCGTACCAGCACTTGTACTTGTGACAACCATCCCTTGTAGTTCGTTGGGGGCGGGAGAGGCAGAGGGGGTGAGGCACGGCAGTGCTTGTGGCAGTCATAGAGGCACGGGGTAGGGGGAGAAGAGAGAGAGAGAGAGAGAGAGAGAGAGAGAGAGAGAGAGAGAGAGAGAGAGAGAGAGAGGAAGTGATAGGTGGCAGGTTCAAGAGGGAAGAGAGAGGGAGGGTGTCGGTGAGAGTGAGGAAGCAGGCATTGAGACAGTTAGGGAAGTGCTGAAGACATGATTGCCTTCGTCCTGATGCCTCGTGACTTGCTTGACAGCCTTGCTTGCTTGCTTGCTTGCTTGCGCAGCCTTCCCCGCGACCTGTTGCGCTTCGCTGCATGACACTCGTGCCTGTGGCATTTCTCGGTCATGAACGACCCGCTCATAAACACTCACGGCTTACAGATGGGCTAGTGTGTGTATATATATATATATATATATATATATATATATATATATATATATATATATATATATATATATATATAACCACAGATGGACTTACAAATCCCTCATTACCCACAGATGGATTCATAGACTCTCACGACCCTCCCCCAGATAATCTCAAACCCTCAGTAGCTCACAGATTAACTCGTAAAAAGATCATGCCACTCACACCCACACATTCAGATCCTCATTTCCCCCGCGCGTGAACTCACAAGCGCTCGTGCCCCCACATCAGCGCATACACTCATGAATGCAAGAAAGCCTTTACTGTGACGAAAGTGCATTGATGCACACACCGACGTGAGCAGACATTATGACATCTGAACTGTGCCCATAGTCATCCATTCCCCACTGCACAATTGATGTGTACACACGTAATAATCATAAACTCGTGGGTGTGTACACACCTGTGTGTGTAACATTTACAGCAAGACTCATTAACAGACTTAACGAGATGTGGTCCTCGTGTTACCTAGCCTCTCACATATGACAGATGGTCCGTGGAGGTGTTGGGTGGTATCTGGTGACAGATGGGCCTTCGTGCTCGTGGGTCATCGCCACCATCTGGCTGGTGGAGAGATGGTCGTGGCAGTAGGCCAGGTAGCAGATAGTAGAACCCCGTCAGTATATTGCCTGGTTCTCGTGTCCTGGTAGCTTCAGTGTTAAGGGACTACACAGGGCTGCCGCTGGTGACCCTGGAGGGTCGTGCACCTCATGGGCACACGACGCGACGCGACGATGCGACGCGACGCACCGTGGGTATTATTATTATTATGATGATGAGACCATGGCTTTTTGATCCGTCGTACCGTCATGATCTAAAGGAATTCGCACCGGTAATGTCGCGGGTCGTGCCGTCTTCACATCAGGGGCCTGGACCGCCGCGCGAAAAGAAAACGAGATCGTACCAATTATGGTCAAGGGTCGTACCGTCGTGCTCAGAAGGTTGATGAACTTGGTTGCACACAAGGTCAGCTGATGACGAGGCTCGAGACGCAATATACAAAGGTTGTGGGAAGTGAGGACGAGAAGTGTGCAGCGAGAGACGACGGTGTCCGTTTTGCCTTCTCCCAACGTCACCTACTCACGTGCAGGTATGTCGCCCTTGTATGAGGCTGGTGATTGGGCTGGGCGACGACCAGAATGAGAAGCAGCGAGTTAAATGACTCCTGCCAACAAAGGGGCAGCGAGCGATCAGTAACGAATGGATGGAGGACCTTGAGATGCGGTTGTGAGCACTCCCAGGAAAATGATGTAATGGCAGAGAACAGATGCCAAATGAAGAAAAAGGGAAAAAAAATGATCCAGAAATAACATTGTAAAATATGATTAAGGATAAGACGATTTAATTCATTTAGATCAGGTGAAGAGAATTGAATGGCCAGCAAGAGGAGGATAGTAAGAGACCAGAGCGAGTCAGCGTTCAACGCTGGAAGCTGAGCTGTTTGAACGGTGTGACTAGAATGCCAGCCAGCCATCACAGTGACCCAATGGATGAACTATAAGACTCGGGGTCCCGACACCACACGGAGCACCATCACTGGGGAGGAAGGGGAGAGTACTGATGCTGGCGTGGGTGAGCCAGGACCTGTGTGGCGGAAGTACACAAAGCGACCCGAATGTGTCTCGCTCAAACTTATCTGGTCGGCAAGTTTGATATCACGCGTAATGATAGGGTGATAAAGAGACTCGTAATTAAACGCTCATCAAACGTGATTTCGTAAGTGAAGAAGTAAGTGTTCATGCGTGTTAGGCAGAACATAAAACACAGGTCACAGTTGTTACTGATGGTTGTAATGGTGTGGTTCAGGGAGGTTGTGTTGGTGGGTCGTGGTTGTGGCTTAGGGTGGTGATGGTTGGCTATAGTTTGTGGCTGGTTGTTTGGGGATGAAGTTTGGTTGGTTGAAGGAGGTACTGGTTAGGTACGGCGATGGTCGGGGTTGTAGTGGGGGGGTAATGAGTGGTTGCCCATGGAGACAGACCAGCCAGTTGAGCTCGGGGGTGGGGAGGAATGTGGGTTAGTAGGAACAGCTGACCTTATCTCCCTAACGAAGGAGATTAAGGTCATGGCGCGGTGCGTGAGGGTGGCTGCCATGTCTGACGCTGAGGACAGCTTATGGTACAGTGAGGACAGGGATAGACAGGCGACGCTCTCTCTCTCTCTCTCTCTCTCTCTCTCTCTCTCTCTCTCTCTCTCTCTCTCTCTCTCTCTCTCTCTCTCTCTCTCTCACTCTCTCTCACTCTCTCTCTCTCTCTCTCTCTCTCTCTCTCTCTCTCTCTCTCTCTCTCTCTCTCTCTCTCTTTCTCTCTCCGAGATGAAGGAGTGAGTTTGTTGGTTTGCCAGTGAATGCGTTGTGTGAGGCTGTGGATGTTGGGTGAGGCTGTGGATGTTGGGTGAGGCTGTGGATGTTGGGTGAGGGTGGGGATCGTAGGAGAACCAGGCTCACAAGAAGAGAAAGATGGATGAAGAGAGCATGTTAAAGGAAGGGATATATATATATATATATATATATATATATATATATATATATATATATATATATATATATATAGATAGATAGATAGATAGATAGAGAGAGAGAGAGAGAGAGAGAGAGAGAGAGAGAGAGAGGTAAATACATATACGTATGGTCTTCACCAGCTAACAGATACACGAGGGAATTCACGCAAGATGGACGATTATAGGTTTACTCAGAAATAAAAATGCCAGAATATACTTTTAAGTAAGTTAATAGCAATATACTCCTGACTCCCGCCAGCTTAGCTGCGAGGGGCCTGAAGATCAGCTTTGCCGCCCACTCGTCTGTGACACTTAAGCTTGACAGGACGTATTTCTTAAGCTGTAGCGCGACTCAAATTATCAGCTTTGCCGCCCAGTCGTCTACAATAGTCAAGCTGGACTGGACAGTTTGAGCTGTGGCGCGGCTTAGATTATGTACACAAACAAGATGAGCGTTTTCGCCAATTTTGCGTCTGAAAAATTTACCAAAATAAATGTTTTGTTAAGGATTTTTTTTTTTAGTTTTTTTTTTTTTAAGATGTTATTCATTAGAAGGTTCAAGGTCAGAGGTCAGACGAGGGTAGGGGAGGAGGGGGGGAAGGGGGAGGGCACCTTTGAAATGTAATTCAGTCTATTTTGATTACCCAGATGAGAAGTTTCCATCATGAGTTAGGATGGATCTGTCGTGTACGATGACGGTACGACCCTTTGGCAGGGTAAATGACGCGACCTTGGTCGTGCTGTCCTGCTGAAGGGTCGTACCGTCGTGCTCAGAGGGTCGTTCCGTTCCCTCTCGCTCATAGCGTCGTGCCGTCGTCGTGTTCAAGTGGGCGTCGTAAAGTCGTGCTCGGAGGGTGGTAACGTCGTTTTTCTAGAACATTCTACCACAGCGAGTGTCTGTACTGAAGGCCATGTGTTAACTGAGTCATCTCGTAATTGCGATGATGGTCCCGATTTCGGTAAATTACGCCTGAACAAGAGACTCGTGTCTTTGCGTCCAGCCCGAACACAGCTCGCTGACGTCCAAGGCAAAGTGGAAGGGAGAGACCTGGAGGTATTTTGTCATTTATAAAAGCAGTATTTTTCGGTTTGAATCACGTAATTGTGGGATTGGAATCACGTATGTTGAAGGATCGTATTTAGGATCATCAAAGAGTCTGAATCATTTAGGATTCAGATCGTGTTTAGGTTTGGTTCAAGGAAAAGATTGGAATCTTTTGGTCTCCAGATTCTCATTTTGGGACCATCGAAGAATCTCAGTCATTGTGACGTCAGAATCATACATGGAAACTGTGGAACTGTAGGAATCCTTCAAACATTTAGTTTCTTAATTGGGAACCGTAGATGAACCGGAATCAATTACACTTCTCATTTAGAGACATATGTGAAGTATATTGCGGCTGACTTTATAAATATGTGAAGTGATTTAGCTGCTCCTGAGCCTCTCTTGTGTCCCTGACCTTTGACCTCTGGCAGATGGGCGTAACAGGCGAGGAGCTCGCCCTTGTCTAAATTCCAAGGCTGTATCTGCGGTAGATGTGGAGATGGCGTGAGCTGAGATGTCAGTAATGTAATCCCTTTTAGACGGACGGACGAAGCAGATGATTACTATATCGTCACCCCTATATCCCCCCCCCCCCCCCCCCCGTAGCCACGCTGACCAGAATGTAACTGCTGGACGAACGAACCGGGTCATTAACTTTGCCCTTCCATCTGCTGAAGAGAACCGAACTCCCCGAGGCGCTCTGTTCATCCAGGAGGTCTGCCCGTCATCTGCCGAAGTCGCTGACGGTGGAAGGCAGCGGCGCCCCATGACAGTACCAAGACTTGAAATGCCGAAAATATGTTTGGCCGTCACCCTTCACATGCCAAGTCCCTGGACCTTAATGTCTCCCCCGTAACCCTTAGGCTCTGGACCTTTTTGTTTTGTATGTGGCCCCCAGGGGGATATTAGATTCCCAGGATGTCTGTACAAGGGTAGACCTTACGAGAGAGAGAGAGAGAGAGAGAGAGAGAGAGAGAGAGAGAGAGAGAGAGAGAGAGCGGTTGTTTGAGACGGTAGCAGTTGAGGATGCGAGTAGCTAACTCCTGTCAGTTAGACGCTGGCAGAGTAGACGCTGTCAAAGTAGACGCTGGCAAAGTAGACGCTGGCAGAGTTGACGCTGGTAGAGTATTCGTTCCTGAAGTTCTTTCCAGCAGAGATGTAATCTGGCCAGGAGACACTAATGCACGGAGGGAGACCTGGATGAATGGCCGCAAAAACGTTAATTATTATGCAAATTTCGCCTCGATGAGACGACGTGCGAATCCTGAGACATATTGTTCACGCCCTGGTGGGAAGAATTATAGGCTTTCTGAAAAACCTCTCTGATAACAAGAGTAGAAATCCTGTGGACTCATGGTAGATGCCTTCTAAAAACCTCTGATAGCAAGACTAGAAACCCGGGAACTCAAGGTAGATGTTTTCTTAAAAACCTCTCTAATGTAGGATTAGAAAACAGTGCACTCAAGGTAATTCTCATCATACTGAAGGCCAAACCTTGTTTATTAATGATACTCTTACTGGCATTTGTTGAGCTAATGGTTTTTAATTTGCTACTTATGTCCCAGCCTGACTGCCTTGGTGAGGGTGAGGGGACTGTAGGATACCAATGCACGTGAGGGTGTAGGACACACACAGTGGGTGTAGTGTGTGTACTAGGCTTGATGCGGGGGTTAGGTAAGGTGTGTAGGAGACAGAGCGGGTGTGCGTAGTGAGTGTACCAGAGGAGGAGGAGGAGGAGGAGGAGGAGGTGTAGGTGTTGGTGGGGGCCGCCTGTGATGACACTGGGCGAGGGAGTGTGGTATACTCCACAAGGTCATCTTCTCCGTCATTGGCAAGGTCACGGAGGCGACCACGGCTCCGCCCAGTGTAGACGGTGTGGGTAAGGCATCGCAGATGTAGTCAGGAGTCGAGGGTCAGTATTTATCTGTTTTGTAGTTCCTGATTGTGATAAGAGACAGGTTGGGTTAGCGGTGAAGGGGATGGGATGGGTCATGTCAGCGGTGTAGCTAGGAGAGGCCATGTGTTGCTCATGTTGAACAATCCACTGGTCAGGAATTGACTTATTTATTTGCCTCGGTCGATGGTCTGCATGCAGCCAGTCTCCATCACCGCTAAAGTTAGCAGAGAGAGAGAGAGAGAGAGAGAGAGAGAGAGAGAGAGAGAGAATTTATATAATGAATTTCAGACTTAACTTTTAATGCGCAGTTGCAAGTTGCCTGAGCTGTTGGGTCCGGGGCAGTTTGGAGAACTGGAACCAGGATGGTCGTGTGTGACACGAGAGAAAAACACGACATCACACGGGAGAAGGAAGGGAAAGAGAAAGGCTCGGCAGTATTTTTATCATACGCTGATTACTTCATCACGGTGTCTTGGGAGAACAGGAAAAGGATCAGGGAGGCTTTGAGAACAGCCTTCACGAGGGAAAGAGTTCGACCAGTTAATAATGACGATCTTGGGAATGTGTCTGGTCGTGGCTTGCTTGGAGAGACCTGAGCTGAAGAATATCGTGGTTCTTCTTGGTACTTGATCGTCATAACAAATGTTAGTTACCGGGGAAGGCAAGAGTGGCTCTGCCTCAGGACACGGACGAGAGAGAGAGAGAGAGAGAGAGAGAGAGAGAGGCTTTTTTTTCATCCCTCTCTGTAATCATATATAATTTTCCTTCATTTATAATCAAATACGTGATCGTGGAATTTTGTATATATTGAACAGATGGACATTCGGATGCTGGTAGATTTATGTAGACATCTACCATTACCAGTATTTTGATATATATGAGAATTTCACTCACCAATGTGAAGTTTTATTGGTAAGGACCATGAGAATATTCCTGTCACATTCCGTATGTTTGATTGTGGGCTTCGTGTGGCAGGGCAATGGAGGGAAAAAAAACCGGTCAGGAATGTGTGATAGGAAACGTTGCCGCTGGTGGCCTCCGCCCACGGGGAGACGTGACGTCACAGGCCCCCCCCTCCTGCAGTGTTGCCAAAACATACCCATCGGCAGAGGTTGGCGATGCCCCCCCCAACAGTTGAGGGTGTAGACGATGTCGCTCAGATCAGGGCGTACGCGGAAGCGTCGAAGGAGACTAGGTCGCCTGCCTGAACGAGAGGTGGAGTTAGAAAAAGCTGCAAAAATATGCTTTTAAAAAAACATATGAGTAAATAGACTATCCTGTAGTCTTAATATGTGCTCGGGATATATCGTACTCGGTATGAAATAATCATATAATTAAAGTTTTGACCTTAAGGATGACAAGGATTCAGTCATAATTGCGATATATTTATTACCGCGCGAGAGACCACCAGCAAGAACAACAGCATGGACGAGCGAGAACAGCAGCATGGACGAGCGAGAACAGCAGCATGGACGAGCGAGAACAGCAGCATGGACGAGCATGAACAACAGCATGGACGAGCAAGAACAACAACATGGACGAGCAAGAACATCCTAGCACAACCTCCGCTACACACACCAGGCAAGCACACGATGCCATCAATAAGATTAAGATTGAGGAGGAGGAGGAGGAGGAGGTACACCATAGCCAAGCCTTCTGTACCCGAGCCAAGGACGCGGTGCCCGTCAGTAGGCACCCACCTCAACCCAACGGACACCACCATGAACCAACACAGACCCCACCCCATAGAAAACGTGGCGTGGAGACGATCAAAGCGAAGGTTATTTCAGCCGCCAGAACTGATGTACGGGAGGTAACAGAAGTGTCAAGTTAACAGTTAACTCAGGGGTGAACGGAGGTGTTCGTTTTGCGTCCCACCGTTAACACAGCACAACGCAACTCGTGGCCTTGAAAATTAGCACATTCAAAAGACCGACCCCACCCCCTCCCTTGTAACCCCCCCCCCCTCTCCACCACCCGTGTATCTTATGCTCTGTTGATTAAAGACTAAACTCAGCAAAACTTGGAGATGAGGACAACATAGTTTGTACGTGTGTGTTTATATATATATATATATATATATATATATATATATATATATATATATATATATATATATATATATGTATATATATATATATATATATATATATATATATATATATATATATATATATATGTATATATATATATATAGATAGATAGATAGATAGATAGATAGACGGATAGACAGACAGACAGACAGGGATCGTTTCGACCTTGGATATATTTTTTTTTCTTTTTACGGAATCCTAACCTCATAAAAAGTTGGTTACCAAGGCCACCGACTGGGCACACCACCCCGTCTGCGTAGAACTTGTTACACCACGAACCATACGGCCAACCTCACCTGCTTGTGTGTGGATATATATGAACTGTAATCACTAGAGATGTCTAATAGGACTTTGATGGTATGTAAATCGTGATAACGAGCAGGTGACTGCAAGAATGATTCACTGTGTTTACGTACGTCATGTGGGTGATTCTCACGGGTGAGTCTTTGATTCAAGATCTGAGTGATGATTCATGACAGTCATACTATACATGATAGACAGAGAGTGTATATGTGCATTCGAGGCCGGGAAAGGCAATGAAGTGTATATATATATATATATATATATATATATATATATATATATATATATATATATATATATATATTATCCCTGGGGATAGGGGAGAAAGAATACTTCCCACGTATTCCCTGCGTGTCGTAGAAGGCGACTAAAAGGGGAGGGAGCGGGGGGCTGGAAATCCTCCCCTCTCAATTTTTTTTAATTTTCCAAAAGAAGGAACAGAGAAGGGGGCCAGGTGAGGATATTCCCTCAATGGCCCAGTTCTCTGTTCTTAACGCTACCTCGCTAACGCGGGAAATGGCGAATAGTTTAAAAAAAAAAATATATATATATATATATATATATATATATATATATATATATATATATATATATATATATATATATATACATATATATATATATATATATATATATATATATATATATATATATATATATATATATATATATATATATAAACTTCAGTGAACGAGTCATCGAATCTATCTTGATGTCAAGACCATTGAGAGAGTTGCTGCTCTGGCAGAGGTGGAGACGAAGTGAAGTGAAGCCTCGCGCATCAGAGTGAGGCACTTAATCATGTGATACTCTGTCAATATGTGTAGCTTGCTCATGCTACTCTGGACACGTTGTCGCCCCCCAGCTCGACACACGTGCTTGCAGATGCGAGATCAAGAGTTTCTCTCTCTCTCTCTCTCTCTCTCTCTCTCTCTCTCTCTCTCTCTCTCTCTCTCTCTCTCTCTCTCTCTCTCTCTCTCCCTCCTCACACACACTTGTGATTGAAAGATTAGACTTGCATATTTTCATACATGTGTTGATGAGATATATATATATACATGTGTATGGGGATGGGTTGGGCCATTTCTTTCGTCTGTTTCCTTGCGCTACCTCGCAAACGCGGGAGACAGCGACAAAGGAAAAAAAAAAGTATATATATATATATATATATATATATATATATATATATATATATATATATATATACTGAAAGGTAAGGCAATTTTGTTGAGTTTATCGTCGAAGCTTAAAGGAGACGAACTCATGGAACCCCCAGACCAAGGTTCTTGTCCGTGAGGGGTGGACGAGTAAGACCTGACACTGTGTTGTTTAGAGAGTTTGGTGCACGGGAAGGGAATCTGGCCTCATACTTATCCACGTTAGGGTCAGATGTCACTTCAGCGGCCAAGGTCATGCGCCATCAACTCTTCATTAAACCTGAAGCCAAAATATTATCATGGCATGATTATTGTTAATTATATGTAGCTTATATAGAACCTTCCATTGTCCTCATTAATGATGTGTTTGATGTCCTCTACAGGTAGGCAAGAGGCGGGGCAGGACGAAAGGCCAGTGTCAGTAAACAGGTAAACGTATGGAGATGTTTGAGTACAGTAGAGAAACTTTGTTGTTGTTTTTGATATTTTGTTTTTCATCATCATAGTGATTACTTTAGTAGAGGCAGGGAGACGTTAGATATAGTTCGAATTTCAATTATCCCGACCGTCTGACGTAAGAAGTTACTAGTATCTGTAATCGCCATTGTTTAAGGTAAGACATTACTGTTATCTGTAATCACTACTATCCAAGCTAAGAAGTTACTAGTGTCTGTAATCACTACTGTCCAAGATAAGAAGTTACTAGTATCCCTGTAATCCCTGCTATCCAAGGTAAGAAGTTACTAGTGTCTGTAATCACTACTGTCCAAGATAAGAAGTTACTAGTATCCCTGTAATCCCTACTATCCAAGGTAAGAAGTTACTAGTATCCCTGTAATCCCTACTATCCAAGGTAAGAAGTTACTAGTATCCCTGTAATCCCTGCTATCCAAGGTAAGAAGTTACCAGTATCCCTGTGACCCCTTCTTTCCAAGGTAAGAAGTTACTCGTTTCATAATTATCACTGGTGTTCAAGGTCAGAAATTAGTTTATCTCGATAATCCATACTAACCAAAGTAGCAGATGTATTTTGTATCTCTGTAATCCGAACAGTCCAAGTTAAGATTGTATACTAATTGCCTGCCTGTACTGCCCATGATACTGCTGTGCTCTTATCACTATGATGTTGTCCAAGTTAACAACTCGTTTCTCCTCTGCCCAGCCACAAGTATCCAGGGCAATACAGTTCATGTATCCTTGTAGATCGTTCTGTTTAGAATGAAGAGGCGTGTGTTCAAATTGATCCATGCCATACAAAGTGATAAGTCTCGTGTAGTCAAGTCAAACTCCTTAAATGAAGTGGAAAGGCTGATAATGTATCATAGCCTAACATGCCAAACAAATTGATAAGGATCTTGCATCCTGACTAAACCTCTTATGCAGAGTGATAAGGCTCATGAATCCAAGGAGAACCTTATGCCCAAAGTGACGAATCTCTCGTGCACTCAAGTCAAACCTCCTATTCAAAGTGATGAGCCTCATGTATCCACGGAAAACCTGCCATTCATAGGACGCTCAAGTATTCCATAACCCATATTGTTCAGATGCTATTGAGAGTAATAGTATTCATATGGGTGTCTGTTAAAGAAAATGAAACTAAACAGCCAGTATGTTGTAGTCTATGCTTAAAGGTAAGTCATATCTATGTCTGTCTATTTTTCTATATGTCCATCTTTCCATGTGTCTGTCTATTGTTATGACATTGCAGTTTGGTGAAGTGGATGAAATAGGTATAGTTACTCCTGTAAAGCCATCATTTCTCTGGTGAGCCCAAAAGAGAAAACGGTGTAGGAAGGCTGGCTAGGTATATCTTATTTATTTCGTATTGTCGCTGCTTTCTAACGCCCTCTCTATAATTATTTTTCTTCTAAACTATAAAAAAAAACAAGTATCCTATGTTCTACTAGCAAAATCTATGGTTCAAACATATTTTTGTATTAGTGAGGAAAATGATGATATATAAAATGAGACGAAGTTCAAGCGTTGTCAACTTCACGGATATGTATTTAGTGAAATTATGATACTTGTGGTAGTGAAATCTAAGACTGACTGTCAGAAAGCTATTATTTCGTCGTCCATCTCAATTAGAACAGAAAATCTGGAACCAGTAGTGCCTGATATGTGCATACATGAGCATTCGTGTAGTTAAGTTTTCAGAGGAAAAATATTTCCTTGGAGCTTGAAACAGTGACCACGGAAAGTGGGAAACTATACTGCATAAGGAACCCGGGGTCTGGTGTGGTTGTGGGATAAGGGAGGACTGAGTTGCGGCAACTATGTTGTTAATGAAGGACATTTGTGTTACAGTAGAACATAGATGTTCATGTTATTAATATGTACCTTCCTAACTACACGTTTGTCTGTTTGTTTACTATATTTGCCTGTTTCTCAGGAGCTGTCTGTGGCTGTTTTGTTTATATATATATATATATATATATATATATATATATATATATATATATATATATATATATATATATATATATATACTGGGGACTGTTCTTTGGACTTAATTTCGACCACGATCACAAGACCCCACTCGCTCAAGGTACAGTTTCACACAGGCGAGACTGAACACCTGCTCATAAACTGTCCAGCCCTCGCCTCACAAACCTCACACACCTCACACTCTATCCTCATTGTTACTCACAACTCTGGACCTCACCGCCTGTCACCTGCCGACCTCCTGATGGAGGCGGACATGAACCCAGCAAGTCTGCTGTGGCAGGTATGTCTGTCTGCCCAGGTATGTGGGGGGAGGAGACTCGCCTCCCGCCCCGAGTGTTGGACTCTGAGCCGCCTGGATGGGTCGCCATCTTGTTCCTAGCGCCCGTCATGCACCATGTAACAACGTGAGGTAAATCAGGCACAGTCTCGGGTTCCCCTCGTCTGTGATTGATAGAGGGTAGACTACCGTCTGAGGCGACGGTACTACGCCAGTGTTTGTGGTGATAAAGAGCTGAAGCTGCTGATTTTTAGCGATGATACGCCAATATTTTGTGGTACTAAGAGCTGAAGTTGCTGCTTTTAGCGATGGTGCGCTGATATTTCGATGTACCTTCTGGCTCCTAGACTGTGATAACCACGACGCGAGTTCGCACAAGTGCATCTTTTTTTTTTTATCATCATTGTTATTGATTATCGCGCAAAACTACCATTAACCTGCCATGATAATCATATAATCGCAGGTGCTGAATGCATGATTATACGGGAATTAACAAGAGTAATTTAGAGAACACGGTTTTTCTGTAATAGATCCGTGCAAGCGACTGCTCATCAATATTAATCACCTGTATGAGTTAATCACTCACTGATGGTAATGACCGCCATCTGTGCCTGGCAATGATCGGACCACGACTGATAGTCATCGGTTAATCGTACCGAAGTTTCCACAGGATTGAGCCTTGTAACCGCTTGAGGAAGGCCATGCATAAACGCCCGGGGACCTGGACACACGTATACTGGGAGAGCTCCCGTGGTATTTCCCGTGGGAGTTGTACGTAGATAAACGACCCAGTTCTCCCTGGTTATGGGTTCTGATGATCCATAATGGTTATAGATATTATTCACAGATGCAGGCGATTAATAATGTCTGCGACAAAAGCCTGAACAAAATCACAGAGCAGTGTTTGGTGTGGGTCCTGCTGAAGGTGGCGTGGGGCGGCGCCCTGTGGTGCTAGTCTTGCCGAGTGAGACTTGGCCACGCCCCCAGGTGACCGGTGTACAGACAGTCCTGCTGTACAACATACAAGATCTAGTTGTTCTTTCGTCAGTGTTCTCGTATTGCTGTATTTTCTACGGATTCTGAAATGACTGTTTTGTATTTGGGAATAATTGCTTATTTGTTGGGAAGCCAGAACATTTCACGAGGAAGTTCCTTTAACTTTGGTTGTGAAGGTCATTGTGCTTTGGTTCCCTCTTGCTCTCAAGTGCTTGATTTACTTGTGACGTCATAAATGGATGAGGTTTTGTCCTTTGTGGTGACGAGGGGTTGTGCGTGGCCGGCCTGCCGGCACTGTTGCTGTTGTTGAGGCGAGCTGGCACGGGGGCACAGATGGGGGAGGGAGGACGATATTCGTATGTGATGATCTGTTTGACTGTGCATGCAATAACACTTGTGTGGCAGCTGTCGTTGAGCCCCCTTCCCATAGGAGAAGCCCCATACCGTGGTTGGGATCCATCCCATGGATGGGCCCCATTCCGTGGACGAACCCCATTCCGTAGATGAGCCGCCCCCTTCATAGCGGGTGACTGGGGTACGTCGTAGTCTCGAGCACGCCGTTGCGACCCATGGGTATGATGACGGCTTGGCCTCTCTCTCTCTCTCTCTCTCTCTCTCTCTCTCTCTCTCTCTCTCTCTCTCTCTCTCTCTCTCTCTCTCTCTCTCTCTAATGCTTCCATCAGAAGCCGAGCCATCATACCCGGCGCTCAGACCGTCGTGGTCAGGGGATTAATTCAGTCAATCTTTCATCTAGTTCATGTAGGAATTTTTACCACCAGTACTAGTGAACATTTGCCTATCTGTTGGGCGAGTGAACGTCGCTGTGGACACGAGGCTCGTCGTTCTACTCGTGGACTGACGGAAACATGCGAAACGGGAGCGTCTAACGCCAGTAATGAAGTCCACTTTTATCATTAAGTGACCGACATGACACGGACACATATGCCTCATTCAGGGTCTTCTCATGCGAAAGAAACCTGCTCGAGGGAGAGAAAATAGAAGTTACTCACGTGCTCCGTATGTGTTGGAAGACTTGACTCGTGAGGGAGGAAAGATCGCATGAGGAGGGAATGACAGAAGGAGGAGGAGGAGGAGAATTCCACAGCTTAGCTGTTCGAGGGAAGACGACCTGGTTGTGTTTGTTGGGACGTTACGGTTGAGCAGTGTTGTGTGAGTGTGTGTAGCGTATTGATACTACGAAGCTCAGGACCACCGTAGTCAGTATGTGCCACGTATGTTGTGAGGAGGCCAGGATGCATGGTGACCCGGCAGCCAACCGTGTACTCTCTGCTTTATTTATTTTATCTCCGTCAGTATAGAATGGGAATGATGGGTGTGTTATTACTCTCCTCCTGCAGTTACACCTTGTTGTAGTTGATCATGTCTTCTGTTATCCTTATCTACCTCTCGGGTGTCATCCCACGCACTGACCTACCGCGGATAACCTCTTCATAGACCATCAGGTCATCCACTATCTGGCCTTCTCATGTTCCTGTCTCTCTGTTGGCTGGAAAGAAGGAACTTCGTCTTAGACCCCGTCTGGTCAGCGGATGGATGGCTTCAGAGAACTTGAGCAAGGGGGAAGATGATGGCGGAGGAAGGATGGGGTAGACTGGGGAAGTGGGTGTGGCGTACAGCAAGTGTCAGCTCGTGTGTATGTGTGTGTGTGTGTGTGTGTGTAGTAAGTTATGAAATACCAGAGGCAGTGTAAAGGAATCAAAGGGGTTAAATTGACGGTATGACACACGTCGTTTTTAACCCACCTGCCACCTACAAGTCCCAACTCCACCTGCCCTCTCTCTTCCTCCACCACCACAGCCCAGGACACACACACTCCCAGACATCCACCAACAACAGACATTTTCCTCCCACTCCCCCCCACCCAGAAATCAGAATTCCTCCCCACATCCGTGTGTACGTCGTCGGATGGTCTAGACTGATATTGTCCTCCGCGGGTGGGGTGTCTTTATAGCCGGCCACCCACTGGAAAAGGCAAATATTTAAGTCTGCACAATCCCGTGTGTGTGTGTGTGTGTGTGTGTGAGGAGCGATGCCACATAGTTCCATCACAATTAGATCTGTTTTTGCACGAGAGATGCGCGTTGATGGCCCGCGCGCTGCTGGGTGGGTAATGGCGAGCCCGCTGCAGCAGCTGGTCCGGTGACGAACAGTTAACACAATAAAAACAGTAATATTGCCGGTGGTGGTGTCCGGTGTCGTGTGGTAACCCGAGTCTTCAAGTCCTTATGGACCGGCTGTGTAGTGACGTCAAAGGCATGACGTCATTGCATGATTTGCTTAGCTGCCGGCTGGCTATTTTTATTTATTCTTTTTTTTTATGAAGGTTTTGATATTTTCTTTTTTTTTTTTGTTTGTTTTTGATCAGGGAAATATTGGTGTGTGTGGTTAACGAGTCTGTTCCTAGACACCTCGTTTAGGTTTCGTATTTCCGTGATCAGTGGTTGTGTTCTAATGTCATTTTATCGAATGAAGAAATTTAGGAATTGCGTTGCACTTCATCGTTACGGCTGGCAACTGCAATGACGTCACGGCTGACATTCTGACGCCCCTGAAAGACTTCGGTGGTGCGCGGCGTCGTCGTCGTCGTCGCCTCAAATTAACTCTTATGTCATAAACAATCGTGTCGGGTGGCGGAGGAGGAGCAGCAGTTGATTCCTGCCGGCGGTGACCCCATACCTCCAGGTTGGGGGGAGGTAGTGTGAGATAAGGAAGGAGGAAGCAGTGTGGTGGCGGAGGGGCGGACGTCTGGCTAGCTGGGGGAAGGGGTAGAGAGAGAGAGAGAGAGAGAGAGAGAGAGAGAGAGAGAGTCCCTCGCCTAGGTCGATCGTGGAGGAGAGGCACCGGGAGAGAGGCGTCATTGCTGTGTAATGACTCGTGAAGATGATCCCTCACAAGACGTCCCCACCAGTAGGGCAGCTCTCTCATCCCCCTCCCCTCAGGTGATTAGGGCTGACCCGACGTGTTGTTAGTGATGAATAATGGACAGTAGTGGCTGGGTGGTGTGGTCGCTGGAGGGTCGGGTCAGGTGTGGTAGGATCCTTTATGACAGGTTGGGTAAATTGCAGGCGCTAGGCACGTGAGTGACTGCCTGGTCTGGTAAGAATGTCATTGTTGGTCTGTCACGTAGACTGTGCGACCTCTTGTACGCTAATTAAGGTAACACGTTGTGTACAGACCTCACAAAAACAAGTGTAACAAATAAGGGAATATCCTTGAGTTGCCACGTACCGGTGGGAGCACTGGTGTGTTTGTGGAAGCAAAACACGTTGACATTACAGTGTTTCCTGCTGGTCTGCCACGAGTGTTTGTTTATATGAATGTGCTGGTGAGGGGGGTGCTGGTGGTGGCCACTCTGGGAAGCGGGACTCCTGGCTGGCTGCTGTTTCAGCCGGAGAGGAGGCTCGTGTTTACACTCCCCCTGCTACACCCTGGCTTTATCCTCCCTGAGCTTCCTCTCGCCCAGGGAGACACATGCTGCTCTTTCCTCTCCCTTTTCTTTTTCTTTTTTTAAAGTTTTTCAGTTGAATTTCCTCTACTTACTCCCCCTGTTTTAATGATAATTCAGTTTTGTCTTCTGACATTCATTCCTTTTCCTTTTTATCTTTCTAGTTCTGCCTTGTCATCTCCAGCCTCCTTCTCCTGTGTGGTGGGTCCTTCTCCTCCCTAGTACCTAGTACTCATACTCCAGGTCCTCGTCTGTCTTTACAAGGTCGTCTCTAGTTCATTTCATCTTCCCTGTGCTTTCTCTTGCAACCCCAGACGCCTCCACATTTCTTGTCATTCTAACTTACGAACTAAGTCTCTATAGCTGTATATACCGGTAATTGAAAATGTCGAGTGGCCCGTAATGTCTTGCGTACACTGGAGCACATGTAGGGAGAGAGGGTGTGGGTCCGCCATTTACCCTCTGACGAAGTTAGTTCCTCCTTCAGGAGTAGCAAGTCTGAGTCTTCATTGCCAACCTCCTTCATGGTCACCCTGACTTGTGCCGCCGCCACCCCCGTGATCCAAACACCCTTGTAGGAGTAAATGAAGTTGTTAGACGAACGCACGAACGTTTGAAGACTTACTTCACTCACGCCTCCCCTTATACAGCCTTGGCAGTTGAAACATCTCTTATCCGTCTTGAAAGAGATGTGAGAGACTCAGTTCTTAGAGCAAGATGACCAAGTCCTTAACTGAAGAGAGAGAGAGACAAGAGATGCGTCCATTGTTGACAGTTGATCATGACCAGTAGGAGCAGAAGACCTGGGATGTGACATCAGCATCGTCACGAACGCACCAAAAATATTCCCTTCATTCACAGTTTTCTTTTTTTTTTTAGTCGAATCTTTATGAAAGACGAGTCATGCTTCACAGTCACTCAAATGAAGGTTGTTGACTCATTATCAGGTTTGCCTGAGACCAGACTGAATGATCGGCAGCTTGAGTCAAGGTAATGGGTGGTTGGAAAGCGTTTTTATTTCCTCTAAAAAATATGTCGCCTTTTGATGGCGGGTTGGGGATATTGCTGGTCATGTCATCGACAGAAGATTTACACGACACTTAATGCATGGGGACTTGCAGCAGCAGCAGCAGCATCACACTACCTCGTAGACCAGCGAGGGTTGCATGGGGACTTGCAACAGCAGCAGCGGCATCACACTACCTCGTAGACCAGCGAGGGTTGCTTGGGGACTTGCAGCAGGCAGCAGCAGCATCACACTACCTCGTAGACCAGACTACAGACACTCGCTTGGGAGACCTGGTCTTATCCTGAGGTGTGGAGGTGGAGGACAGCACCCGAAAACCTGCGCCAGGTGCGCGTGGAGTGAGGCGTTTACTGACGCTGCTGGATCAGGGGATGGAGACGACTGTGCCACCCTGACTTGTCTGGGCTGTGATGAGTAACCCCCCTGATGGAATCATGTCTACTGGAAGGTCACAGCCACTCGGCCCCTTTCCTGGTGTGGCAGATTGCCAGTGTCGATCACATGAAGTGACACGAAACATGGGTTCTGTTGTGGTCTTGGTATAGACGAAGACTGACCCTTAATGATACACTTGCACTGGGTTCAGCACCCGTAATGTGGGACTTAGATATAATGCTCTGGTTCACACAGCAGTACATATGCTTCGAGCATTATATCACTAGTCCCAGCACACACACGTACGGAGACGTACTGTCACACCGAGCATCGGTTCTGGGTGTCCGCTCCCTCCTGGTGTAGGTTACATCTTCTGTACGAGTTTTATAGTCTTGTGGTACAATGTACATAACCTGAGGTTATCCGAACAGCTACGACGTGCGCTCTTGTGACGTGCAGGTTACCCAACTCTTGAGGAAACTTGGAAGTATGAGGTTTGTTCTTCTTTTGTCTCATTTGCTTAACGAAGGACTGAAGGAGACGTCAGAGTCCTACGCTGGTCATGGACCACTGCCTCGCTTGTCCTCAATTTTTCTCACGAAAACTACTCAAAATTTGCCCCCAAAAATCTCGAATTCATGAAGAGATTGAGTGTTTTTGTGCTTTGAAAAAGTCTTCGAGAGTGATTGAACAAAACCTTTCAGCTCTGCGTAGGAAAGTGTCCATTGCAGTAGATGCTGGTGCCTCCTCCTCCTCCTCCAGGTTAGCACGTTGGCGTTGGCACATGTGGGTGTCAGCGTCAGACGTGTGCCAGAGAGAGGGAGGGGTGTGTGTGTGGGGGCAGCTGTGTGCCCTCAGGGGGGATGATGTCAGGGTGGCAGGCAATACTGCCTTGGCCTCCAGTTCTCACGCCTCCATGTAACTCACACTGTCACACTTGACCTTACGTGAAAAAATGGTAACAGCTTGACGGGCCAGCTGGCGTTTTGTATACATTCCCTAATGGCCGAAACTAGTGATAACGACCGGAGCAATGAAGCAGAATGTTGTTTTGTTATTCGAGATGGTTAAGAATGAGGGAGAAAGAGTCGTTAAGCCTCGTACCATGTGATGGTATGATATGCCAAGGGCACCGACACCTGCCAGCCCCCTTGGGTGTGATGACCTGCTCCCTGACCTGACCCTTTTTAAGTGTTAGGTCGAAGGTTAGGTCATCATACCCTATGGTCTCATCCTCTTTCATAAAGTGTTGAATATCGACGTTGTTGTTTTTATGCTTTCGTTCAAGATTTAAGGAAATATAACAAAAGAAAACGGTTTGTTTATATCGATGTTCTGTGATCTCACGAGTGAATGCAAGGATTACCTTGTCAAAACTTAGCTTCCTGAAACCATTAGTGGCCTCACGTACATTTTTCTAGATATGCAAGACTGTCCCAGTTCCATGCTTGTTACCGTTGTTCCAGCCCCGTTGTTGAGTCATTAAGGTGACCTTAGATTAATTGCTTACCTCTGGCGAAGTGTTGACACCGTCAGCTGACGTACCAGTAATGGTATAGAACTCTGGTCATGTCGCAGATGAGCTCTGGGTCAGTGAGACAAAAGACGGTCCGTGGCCAGAATGTCCTTAAGCTGTTTTTGGTCTTCCAGGTTCGAACCCCCCGAAAGGCTGTGGCACACACTCGCTTGTTTGTGGCCTCCACGGGCCTTGTGTGTCTCCGGCTAGGAACTTATCTCTACTGATTACTGAAGGCGATTTTCACACGTGAATCGTGTGTTGCACATAATTATTGGTTTAGTTTGTCTTGATGTCCGGTTTGATGTTGAGTTACCGGCTGGTGATGCAGACCTGGCGATAGACTGTTATTATATCCAGTGTAGTATTTCTGGAAAGTCTTTATATACAGTGGTGGAAAAGTCATCGTTCATCTTAAAGTCAGTTTAACAAGTGGGAGCCGAGGATTGAGCATGATGCTTCGGGAAGCTAATCAGGCTCCGAAGATGTATTATATGATCACATTGTAGATTATCTTTCACATGTAATCTCTCGTCAGGACACATAAAGGTAATCTCTCGTCAGGACACATAAAGGTAATCTCTCGTCAGGACAGATAACCTGCCTCTCTCTCTCTCTCTCTCTCTCTCTCTCTCTCTCTCTCTCTCTCTCTCTCTCTCTCTCTCTCTCTCTCTCTCTGTAACTCGACCACGACGAGGTGGGTTCCTGTTGGTGATATAACCCATGTGTTATTCAGAGGCAAGACAGGTATATATATTCTGAGCGTTGAATCAGAGGCATCATCCCCCTCAGCTTGGCTATATAGGGCAACGCTTGTGCCTCCTGGGGAACACCACACGGACACAAAGACTGGGATTAGCAAGTCTTTTTTTTTTTTTTTTTTCGTGTCCCGACTGACTGGTCGAGCCTCACCAACCGACGTGAATATGTCTGGCATTAGATACAGACGCTGGGTATGCTCGGACGTGACGAGACTTGCTCAATGTGGTTACTGTGCACTTACTGGATGGAACTGTTTGTTCAGGCGCCTCGTCTTTGACCACTGCTCTCTTGTACAGGACAAACCTACATATGGTCAAGCACGGTGGACATGGTTGGCTTACTGGGCGTAGCGGAACTTCCATAGAAGCGGTGTGTTTGTGTGTGTGTGTGTGTGTGTGTGTGTGTGTGTGTGTGTGTGTGTGTGTGTCATTAACTATTTGTACTGTACGGGGAATGAGTTTCACACTCTTGGGGGTCCCATCTCTTCAGCCATCTGTACAATCATATAACATTTAAAACTTCTCTGTACTCTCTGTATTTATTATTATCTCTGACAGTTTGTTTTATTGTTCACAAAAGTACTTCTTTCCATCCTTTGCAGTTCCTTTCATGTTATGGCCTCTGGTGCTTGTCTTCGTACATCCTTCGAAGAGCTTCACAAATTTCAGTCCTGTAGCCTTTCACAGAAACTCAGCTCTGTTTACATCAACATTTGTTGTTCTTTTCTGGACCTTCTCTATGAGCCCTTTTGTTCGCACAGTCTTCAAGTGCGGTGACCAAACTCGAGAAGCATATTCTAGTTTTGGCCTTCTGTAGGATATGAATATTTCTTCGCTGATTTTTCTCTCAAAGTCGTACCGAATATCTAGGTAATCCATGTACATGATCGCTGTTCTAACAGTTCTCAGCAGATGGATCGTCTCCTTCGCTGTTCTCCTGATGCTGGACTCTGGCGACACATTAAGGATAATATCAACTCTCAAGTGTGTCTCGCATGCAGATTTCTTTGGATTCTTTCCAGCTATTTCATGACAGTATCGAGGCCTCCTTTCACCGGCGCCCATCTTCATTATTTTACATTTTCTTTTAGGCTGAATGATGTGAAATACGTATCACATAAACTTTGGAGTCTTAAGTTAGATCCTTACATGAATTGATGAAGTCCTCCTCAATTTTTTTTTACTGCCCCTCGACCTCGTTGACATCGTCCGTAAACACATTCAGGCAGGGGTCCCGACCCTCCAGCAAGTCATCCGCACAGATCAAGAAGATCAGCGGTTCCATAACAAACCCCCCAGCGTCACTGGACTGGCGACCTCGACATTCTGCCATGTCCATTTTTCCAGTTAGAAAATCTATCTATGGAGGGATGGACTGTCCCTCTTTATTCCTGCCTGGTGACCTGTGTGTGTGTGTGTGTGTGTGTGTGTGTGTGCTTGGCGTGGGTGTAGGTTCTGCAGTGTCGACCTTGGATGACTGGGCAACACGGGGCCTCATCCTCCCCGACGCTGCCCAAGGTGAGGCAGGCAGCCAGGCGACGTCCGACACCACCACCAGGTAGGTACCGTAAAGGCCTGCTGACGTCACACCGCCGTTTGTGACGTCACACCTGGGTTGGTGGACGTGGCCGGGTATCACGCTAAACCCATCCCCCTGGCCATACCCACCTCCCCCAAGCGTCCCCACCCCGTCAACTCCAACTGGACCATCTGTTGTTGCACATTAAACCCTCAGGAGTTGTGATCGAAACTCGATTTACATGATGGAACATGAGGGAGATGTAAGTAGTTCCGTAGGGGATCGGAGTGAGTGGCAACAGGGTTCTGGATCCTACTGAATCGCTCATCAAGACAACAGACGATTTGGAAGGTATAGGGAAGATAATGTTAACCCCATACCAGGCTTATTGGTCAGTTCTCCTGCTGCAGAGTACGAGCCTTGGACCTTACAGCTACGCTGTATTGTGCCTCCATTGAACACGTTTTGCAATCCGGATCGACTATTGTGTTCGTTGAATGGCGAACGAAGGCTAGGCTGGCCGAGGGAACCCGAGTGTTGCCGAGAGAAGCCGAGGGTTGCCGAGTGTTGCCGAGAAGACCCTAGTGTTGCCGAGGGAACCCGAGGGTTGCCGAGATGACCCCGAATGAAAATGGCATGGCCGAGAACTACAACATTAAGTATTTCTGATTCCGTCTCAGACGCACTTCCCCCTTCGTTTGTGTGAGTGTGCTCACTCTCCAGTGGACAGGAAGGGTATTGAGGGGTTTGAGTAATTACTCGAGTGGTATATGCTCAAGTCCAAGCCTCTTTCTCAAGGTTCTGGTGGTCCCCCAGCCTCAGCCGCTTCCCCAGACCACAGGTAGTTCTTGGGGGGGGGGGTCTTGTAGTGCCATCCCAGGTTAGGTCTGGGATGTTGTAGTCGCCAGACCGGTGGTTCTTGGTGGGGCTGGGTGGGGTCTTCTGGTTCCCCCTACACCCCCCCCACCCACCCCTTGCCTAGGGAGTCTAACATACCCCCTCCTGACCACCCCCCCTCCCCCTTCCCCCCTTAATCCTCTAGATATAATAGAAGTCAGACACCGCCACACCGGCATGTTGGTCCACACCCACTGGTGGGCCTCTGCTTCATGTTAACAGGGCAAAGACCTCAAGCAGAGGCTAATGAAGGAGGCAGACACAGGCCTTGGTGAAGCGCTTGCCGAAGATCAACGCCCTCGACCGAACAAGATAAAAGAACGAGAAGTATTCGGAGAGTGAGTGTAGCGACACAAAGAAACACCCAGAGGCATCTTGAAATGTCTGAAATACGAAGATGATAAGATAGATAGTGACTATGGTTTAGCGTGCAAGTTCTGGAAGAGCACTTAAGTCTGTGTTCAAAATAACAGTAAAAGAAAACGGAAACAACAACCATAACAAAGAAAGGGAAAGTCGTAGACTGTTTCGCCAAGACGCACAATGGAAAATTTCTCCTCCAGATCATAGACTTAGCTGGGCTATTTCCCTGGAACTGTTTCACAGTGCCAATAGACACGCCAGAGCTGCGGACACCCTTCCCTTCCCTTTTACACAGCCAGGTATACTAACAATGAATTCGTATGTTATCGCGAAAAAGCCTCTTACAATCTTCTCAACATTGATAACGATATGCTCAACACAGGATACCTTCCTCTGGAGCTGAGGGAAGCCAGGGCAGCGGTAATACGAGAACCAGAGTTATCAGACAGCCAACCAGAGATCTAAGGACGTAGTCCCCTTGTAGAAGTACCAGGGATAAGGTTTAGAAGGATAAGTGATTTTTAATTAAGATGTGGAAGAGAACCCCCGCTACAAGTACAATCAGCATGGCTTTCAGAGCGGTAGACGCACCACCTGTGCCACTTCGACCATTGCATCGAGTAGGAGGAGGCTATTGCCTTACAAAGCGACATACGTAAGGCCTTCGACAACCTGTAGACGACGCACTATAGTATAGACTATCATGTACCAGTCCTCACTGAATGTTTACGTTGATCCTTCGTTAACCGACACACGTTGACCCTTCCTTAACCAACACACGTTGACCCTTAACCAACACACTCTGCCTAAGTAACCAGAAACCCATCAGATTTGCCA
>NC_092259.1:9991278-10046278 GCF_036320965.1 Panulirus ornatus | reverse complement strand
TCAGCTGATGTGTGAAAATAACTTTGACGGTAAATTGCTGAACAGATATTGTGGCACCAGCAGTACATTAGGGGTGTAAGTGGCGGTGTTGCTCACATAGTGGGTATTAAACACCTTCGTCTGTGTCTTCATCTTAAATGCATTCAACATCTGCCTGTTTCCTCATCCTCTGTGTAGATAAAGAAGGATTATTCCTTCTCTCTCTCTCTCTCTCTCTCTCTCTCTCTCTCTCTCTCTCTCTCTCTCTCTCTCTCTATATATATATATATATATATATATATATATATATATATATATATATATATATATATATATATATATATTGCGCAGGAGGCTTTAACTTTCACAGTGAAGACACCGATCACCTGCTCAGCGTCTCTGTGTTTACCCAGCCTTGGCAGACATACATTACCACACTGCATGGCTTGTGGTCCCAGGCCGGCGGACGTGGCTAACTTTCTTTGCGCTGCAGACATTGCGAGGTTCAATATATATATATATATATATATATATATATATATATATATATATATATATATATATATATATTGAAGGGGGCAGGTGAGGATATTCCCTCAAAGGCCCAGTCCTCTGTTCTTAACGCTACCTCGCTAATGCGGGAAATGGCGAATAGTATGAAAGAAAAGAAAGACTATATATATATATATATATATATATATATATATATATATATATATATATATATATATATATATTGTTATTGCTCTTAGATTTGTTTTCAAATGTAACATAATCAGCATTAGTTGTGAAACCTTCTGTCAGATATGGTGGTAAACGCAGCCACGTAGTGTTACATGACCAAAAGTAAAGAGAAAGAAAAGATACCCCGTAATTACGTATTTTTGAAACGTCCGAATGAAAATGGATGACCTGAACGGTTTATTTTTTTTTTACGTGTTTTTTTTTCTTAATTTAAATCGTGAGACAATTTGGGGTCATGGAAACTTGGTCACGTGATACGTTCTTTCTTTGTTGGCCGTGATCAGGGGTGGGTGTATGAGTAGTGAGGAGGGGGTGGCGAGGTCTGCAGGAGACTCATTTTCCCTCACAATGAGCCTCACCAAGCATGTGGGGATAACTAGATAGTCTTATACTGTGTCTCACCAATCAAACCAACCCCTGGTTTCTGCCTTGTTGTATTATCTCTCGTCTCAACTGCATCAACCTCTTGTATTTTCAGTATAATACATCCTCACGTAACAATAGACATTTGTTTCTTTTTCTGATTAAAAACAACGGTTTATTGTGGCTTGTTGTTCTTTGTTTGTTTGTCCCCAGCCGTCCTGTGGATGTTCTATCCTGGACGATTATACTGGGGGGGGGGAGAGATAATGAAACCTTGAACACGACGGTGGTGTGCGACCTTATAGCACGACGGTACGATCCTTGAACACGACGGTGGTGTGCGACCTTATAGCACGACGGTACGATCCTTGAACACGACGGTGGTGTGCGACCTTATAGCACGACGGTACGATCCTTGAACACGACGGTGGTGTGCGACCTTAGGGCACGACGGTACGATCCTTGAACACGACGGTGGTGTGCGACCTTAGGGTACGACGGTACGATCCTTGAACACGACGGTGGTATACGACCTTATAGCACGACGGTACGATCCTTGAACACGACGGTGGTGTGCGACCTTAGGGCACGACGGTACGATCCTTGAACACGACGGTGGTGTACGACCTTATAGCACGACGGTACGATCCTTTAGGACGGAGGATGCGATCCTTTAAGCACGACTGTACGACCCCTTGGGTACGTTGCATTAGCCTTTGACTTAAAGCTGTAATGGTGAGGTCAGGGGTCGTTCCGTCGTGCTCAAGGGTCGTACCATCATACTTAAGGAGTTATGGGCAATTTATATTAATCTTTGGATGAGTCTTATGGTAGTACGGTACTAACTGGAAGTCATTCATAGAATATTCATAAATCAACATTAGTCTGAAGCTTACAAATATATATATTCGAAACATCAATGAAATATTTTATCCACTCAGTACCTTGCAGTCTTACAAATTGGATAGAGAACGGGAGTCGGGTAATTTCTTTTTCCACTGTTTAAGGTCTGTGAATTTTTTTGGTTGTACGTTGTGATGATACGGTATGTTTTGCTTATTATGGAAAAGATTGGTGGTAGAGAACACTGCTGCTGCTGCTCACGGCTGCGTGTGTGTGTGAGTTGTGAGTGACCTCATGATATAAGATATTGACTGCCTTGGTGAGGGAAGTAATTAAGGGGAACACTATTAGAAAAATACCTAGATATAAACTGAACATTTAGCTTCACTGTGAGTTTGAATTGTGGGTCGACTGCCTCAGGGGATGAGGTCTCGGGACCGGGATGGGATACGGAGGTGTCCTGGGGACGGGAAATATGGGAGGAGTCTCTCTCTCTCTCTCTCTCTCTCTCTATCTCTCTCTCTCTCTCTCTCTCTCTCTCTCTCTCTCTCTCTCTCCATGTCAGGACTGCAGGGACCTGGGTTGGGCGTGGGAAACGGGGAGAGTTTTGGGGACCGACATGGAGCTTGGGGGAGGGGGGGGGTGGTCCTGAATGTGGGACTACGTGGGGGTGTGGGACTGCAGGCACTGTGGGGACACTGGGGATGTTCCGTTGTGGTTCTTCAAGTGGTGAGTCTGAGGGAGAGGGACGGAGCCCCAGTTTTCCTATAGACAATGAGGCTCCTCAATTTGATCACTTCCGTCTCCATGTCACCCACCAAAGTTAGAGAACGAAGATATATATATATATATATATCTTTCTTTCTTTCATACTATTTGCCATTTCCCGCGATAGCGAGGTAGCGTTAAGAACAGAGGACTGGGTCTTTGAGGGAATATCCTCACCTGGCCCTCTTCTCTGTTCCTTCTTTTGGGAAAAAAAAAAAAGAGAGAGGGGAGGATTTCCAGCCTCCCGCTCCCTTCCCTTTTAGTCGCCTTCTACGACACGCAGGGAATACGTGGGAAGTATTCTTTCTCCCCTATCCCCAGGGAATATATATATATATATATATATATATATATATATACCACAAATCCATGTGTATCGATATTGATATATTCGGGAGGATGTTTGCACGTGTGGGGCATTGTGAGCGCAGCCAACACCACACACTCCTCAGGACAGAGGGGTTCGGCCGTCTGGGCCTGAGCTGTATAAGGCGTGATAGTAAATCATCTGTGGGATGTAAAAGCTTTTTGTTTACTGGAGAAAGTCCAGGCCAAGGTCAGCACCAGTGTGTGTGGAGGCCAGGGTACAGACAGAAGAGGAGGAGGAGGAGCAGCAGCAGGTCTTCCAGTGCTTGCTGCAAGCAAGGGAGGGGGGGGGGGCCTCCCTCAGTAGCACCCACCCTCTCTAGGCTGTGCTCATTTCCCACCCTCGTCCTGCACGTCTGAGTGTACACAACGATTCGTCCGTGTTGATTGTAGAGATGATGGGGTTATGTGTCGTATTACAGCGACTCTCCTTCAGCCTCAGTGTTATAATACGTTGCTTTAACATGTCCATGGCCACAGGTGTGTGTTCTGGGATGACCCTAATGGGATGTACGAGGAGCCTCAGCATGGCATCTTGACTCCAACATTCTCTAGATTGCAGAAGGAAAAGATTATGTGTGTACTATGTGTGTGTGTGTGTGTGTGTGTGTGTGTGTGTGACCAGCACGAACGCAATAAGTCGTGATTAAATATGTTTTATTGAACGATGGCTGTGGATTTACGGGCGATTTGATTGCATGGGACTTATAACTTAATTTTTAGAAAGGCGAGTCGGAAGGTTCAGGATAACTGAATGTTTATTTTTTATTTTGATGAGGAGAATGGGAAGTTGAGGTTCGTTTCCGTTTTTTTTTTTTTTTATTGCATATCCCAGGGCGGGTTTTCGTTCTCTTTTGCATGTTATTTTGTAGATTATGTTGGGTTCGTTTACTGTCGCATTTATTTTGTTTATTTGTGGTGGATTCGTTTTCTTCTAATTATTATTATGTACTGGACCGTGGGTTCGTTTTCTTTCTCGATATTCATTGCGTTTCGTAGAAGCATCTCGTTTTCTATCTTCAGTATTGCGTACCATCACGCTGACTCTTTTTCTCTCGATAGTTTTTTCCATGACGTAAACTTGTGTTCCCAGTTTCAAGGTGGAGATTCATGTCTTATCCCTTTTCGAGCGGGAGTACGTGTACCGTACTTCATGCCCGAGGACCGTACGTACCGTCGTGCAGCTGGGTCGTACCGTCGTAATGGGTGGTGGGCCAGGATGGGTACCCCCTACTCAGGTACCCTTGGGCGGCTGCCCACAGAAAGGCAGGAATTAAGATGCCGGCGTAGTACAGGTTCTCAAAGATGGGACGGTTACGGTGGGAGGGAGGATGATACCCAGGGACGGAGGAATGGGATAGGACCTCATACCGTGTGGGACAGAGGTGGGACAGTGTTCAGTAGGAGTGGATGCAGGACAGATCTGATTTTTGACGGTAGCGGGACCTTTGTTGTTGTTGGATGCGACAGGGTGGGAGCGGGGGGGGGGGGGTGTTAGGTGCGACAGGGAGCAGGGTCTTTGGGTGCGACAGGGACCAGGGTTGTTGGGTGCGACAGGAAGGAGGGTCGTTGGGTGCGTCAGGGAGGATGTTGTCGGGTGCGACAAGGACCTGGGGTGATGGATGGCTGAGGGAACTTTGAAGGCGGTACGGGAGGAGGGAGTGAGAGGAGATAGAGAGGGAGGGGCGCTCTGGCAGCTTGGAAAGTGGAGAGGAATGTCCCGTGAAGCGGTCTGATTTTTGTCGCAAAAACCGGCCAGTTTATCGCGCACTCCTGCCCATACTGTGGGCGGTGGCGCGCAGGAGGGGATACAGAGAGCACAGCTCCCACAGGAACTGTGCCACAGTGGCGGAGTTACGTAACATGTTGCTTGAGGAGTGATACGTTCACGGTAAACAAAGTTATGATACTTCTCAGGTATGTACGGCAAAGTTAGGATACTTCTCAAGTATCTTGGGCAAAAATTGTGTTATTTCTCAAGTATCTAGGCAAAGTGAAGATACTTCTCAAACATCTGAGGCAAGGTTTAAGATATACTTATCAAATACCTGGTGACGATATGATATTTCTCAAGTATCTAGGCAAAGTGAAGATACTTCTCAAACATCTGAGGCAAGGTGTAAGATACTTATCAAATACCTGGTGATGGTATGATATTTCTCAAGTATCTAGGCAAAGTTAAAATACTTCTCAAGTATCTGGTGCAAAGTTAAGGGACTTCTCAAGTATCAGAGGCAAAACATTATGTGTATAGGAAATGGTGACACATATCTTGTGGTATATGGCTCGGGTTGTCCCAGAATTCACTGGATTTCTAGAAGTCAGGCACACAGTCCTGGAAGTGGATGTAGGTGGGTGGCAGGCAGCAGAGTGTGGCAAGGACTGTGGTGGTGGTGGTGATGATAGTTGAGGCCAGTGGTGGGATGTAAACAAGGGAGTTGGGTGGGCGTGGGATGGGGGCGATCGCCAGGCTGTGGCTATGGGTGGAGGTGGACGTGTTGTTGGTGTCTAGCGCAGCAGGAAGAAGCTGTCTTACACCCCCACTCAGCCCAACCCCACAATTATCCACCATCATGATTAACACATTCCTCACTCATTATTGTACGCGATGCGGTAATTATACCGAGGGATAAGAACAGGGGTGTTTTGCAGATGACAAACAGAACGGAACCAGAGTCCCAGTTGTTACACACACACACACACACACACACACACACACACACACAGAAAGAATGATACTTGCGTTGGCGTTGAACAAAGGGCATGACTGGGGGTTTAATTACCAGGGGAGATGATTTATATTGCACACTTCCAGCAAGGACATGATGAAATTAGTTCAGGAACAATTAAATGTCAGTAGAGGGCGGTGAAATCTCTGAAGAATGTCTCAGGAGGTGGGTGTGTAGTGTGGGTGTATAGGGGAAATAGGAGGGTGTGTGTGTAGGGCAAGTGTAGGTGTAGAGGGTGGAGACCTGCAGGCTGCGCCTCACATATCATCAGGTCAGACACACAGGTTGAACCAATTCGGTTTGACCCAGCCTCCACCAGTCATTGCTCCTGTATCCTACTCCATCTAGACTCAGGGATAATGACAGGTCTTGTAAAACAAGTCAATAAATCAAGTCAATGAATGTATATACGACGGTACACGACCCTTGGGTATGATAAGCCGGGAGAGACGTGACTGAACACAAATGACTATTTATCGTGCTTACAGTTCCCCCCTCATTACCATATGCAAAAATCCCCTGAGGATGTTTGAGAAGTATGACTTGAGCTTACTATCTCTGTCGCACCGTTGGAATGTCTCTCATCTCGTTTCCAGCCACCGTACCAACGTCTTCCATGCTTTACGAGGCCGACTCAATGTTGTATCCTCGCCTGACGATTAGAATGATAGGGTGTTTGTGTGGAGTGCAATACGCCACCAGCAGCGCAGGACGCCCCACCCATCCCACCAGTACCTTCCTTCCTCATACGTCTTGTCTACACTGGATGTTGTCTACCTTGGGTGTTGTTTACTTTAGTCTACAGGTGGCGATGTCTGGTGGTAGTGAAGCAAGTCACCAGTGGCGCTGGCCTCTCGGCTGTACTAGCCCAAGGCTTCGCTGCCCCCAGCACCCGTGTGAAGACTCCTCCGCCGCAGGATCTCCACCTTAGTCTCAAGTGAGACTCAGGTGTCCTTTTTCTCTGATCCTTGGACGAGTCGTCCTCGAGCACGAGGAGACGTAACAGACGTTGTGAGGACATAATGATGACCCCCACTTTGTGCTGTGCTCTCTCCCTATTAACTGTGTACCCCAGCATGTCCGGTTCACAGACGCTACTGACGAAGCTGTTGACGTGTATGACCAGTAAAATGAATAATACAACGAGCGGACACCACTGCCCACCTCCCTCTGCCTGAGTCGTATAATCACCTACTGTTTAACGTGGTATGACATTTTCCACACACACACGTGAGAACAGTTATCATCAGGAAGGAGTTTTTTTTTTTTTTTGGCGACAATTTGCCAAGTGGACGTATATTCAGGTCTGATTACACGTGTGCCCTCAGGACCTGTTGCATTATTCAGTCCTTCTTGCAGTCAAGCTGGCCATGCTTCCAGTGTGCACTGAGGCGTGTTTTTTTTCTTTCTGTGTGTGTGTGTGTGTGTGTTGACCGGTGAGGTACACTCTCCGCTGACGTGATTATAACAGCAGATGATATATCTTGTAGCACATGCCGTCACTAATATCATTGATGTCTGAGGCCATGTTAACAGACTCGTGAAGTGACACGGGTCTGTCTCTGCCACACCTGTCCTTCCCTCACATCACATACGTCTTCCCCTCACACGGCCATACGTCAGCACAACCTCCGTCCCGTCTTAACTCATCGGTGTCATCTTCCCTCAACAGTCCTCCGCCCACACCTCAGCTGTGCCACTTTGCTCCCCAGCTGCTGCTACTCATGCCTTTGACACCCCGTACCTCCCTACACCCCCAGCCAGCTCTCCCGATCTACAACCCCATTTCCTTTTTCTATCAGTCCTGTAACCCAGCTGTTGCTGTCGACATATGTACACCTTCGGGTCGAGTCGGCATCTGCTATTCCCAGCTACCTACCTCTCCACATTAGGTGTCCCTACTTACACTTTGTTAAAATCCAAGTTTCCCCGTGTGGTGATTTCCAACCCCGCAAGTGCCACGCCTTAAACATCTATACCCCAGTTTCCTCCCCGCTTGTATTAGTACACCCAGGAGTTATGAATCAACAACTCTACCGCCCCCAGCCGTCAACAACCCGTCCCTTAAACTATAACCATGAGGACGGTGGCTCTGTGGTGTTTATCAAGTGCCACTTTTTATTCCCCACCCACTGGCACCACCGTGGCACCCCACCCCCCTACACTCACGCCAGCACCCATACACCATCTTGCCTCTCCTCCATCACATCCTCCCTGATTCTCCTCCATCACAACCTCCCTCACTCTCCTCCATCACAACCTCCCTCAATCTCCTCCATCACCACCTCCCTCACTCTCCTCCATCACCACCTCCCTCACTCTCCTCCATCACATCCTCCCTCTCGCCGACACAGCGTAGTTCCGTCTCAACCACACGTCCCTCCATTCTTGTATTTTCAGTGTCCCTGCCACCTCCCACACACACACACACACACACACACACACACACACACACACACACACACACACATTCCGTCACCATATCAAGACAGCCCTACCGCACAAAAACACACGACCCTTACATAAACTACAGTGTTCCTCCCACGTACACATGCCATCTCACCACGTACACAAAACGCTACTCAGTACGGGCAGTCGACACACAGGCTATACATCCGTACAGACGAACATGTTCCCTCTCCTCACCTGTACGCACACATACGCACACGACGCAGAGGGGAGAGAGGGGGAGGGGGGCAGTTTTCCCCCTCATTGTTCACGGTCGTGCGCTACATAGACACATCCTGTCCTGGACACGTACAAAAACTAGATCCCAATCCATTGATTCTCTTCCACACCCTCCCCTCACAGCCTAGCCCACCCCACTAGCCTCTCCCAGAGTGATGAGGTCGCTTGAAAGTCATTTTGTATTTTCCCATTGGCGTCGTAGAGGCTAGGCCATGACTGCAGAGGTCAAGGGTCATCTCCCACAGCAGAGGGGTCAAAGGTCAACCCACCCCCTTTTCCCCCAGTGCCAGGAGATTCGTGAGTGTACTTGTGGAGGATTTAATACCATAGGGTTGATGTGTTGTGCTGGTGTACCTGTGGACGCGTTGCTCGATGCCTTGTGCTGTTCGGGTGAATAAGATGCTCCTCTGGTCGGTCTGGGTCGTCCATCAGGTCAGGCGACTGTCGTCAGCACCACGACACTGACACGACACACACAAACAGTCCAGTGTGGGCGATAAGGCTGACGCAGCGTCAGTGTCCAGGGTTCGAATTTGTTGTCGTTCAAGTAGATGGGATGATGAGAGAACTCCTTCAGCAGGACGGTACGACCCTTGGGCACGACCGATGGGGGTCGTACAGTCGCGTGTAATGTACGTGCACATTGGCCGAGTATAACGAAAACAAGGTCGATGTATACAGAACCTGATGTGGGGTTCGACGTGAGTTTGTGACGGGTACAAACAACTTGAATGGTCGTGAATAATTGGGACCCGATTTTTGGAGGGGGGGGGGGACGTGATAGAGATCAGAAGAGAACCAGTTGGTTAATGATGAATGACTGTGCTTTCAGTCGCTTGTCTTGCTGGGTAGAGAGGTTGAGGGTGGGGGTGCCGACCTCGTGGAAGAGGAGGAGAAGTACTGGATGGTACCCGAGTATTATTAGTCTTATATATGCAAGCTCTTGAGCCCGGCGGTAGAACCCTTGTGTACGAACCCTGAGCACGACAGCACGGCACGGTACGGCACGGCACGGTACGGACCTTGACAAACGACGGTATGTCCTTTGAGCACGACGGTATGGCTGTTTGGTATGACACCTTGACCTTTTAATCTGACCTTGAAAGGTCACGTCAAAAACCCAGGTCATCATACCCGAGGGTGGTCGTACCGTTGTGCTCAAGGGTCGTACTTACGTGACCACAGCAGGATGAACATGAGCGTTTTTTAAAGAGTTTTTCCTTATAACTGAAAATTGATTTAGAGAAAAGATATTTTGTATATAACGTCTTGCATTTATGTTAAGTACAAGGAGTTCCTCTCGTGAGGTCATGGTATTGCACTTGTCACCTAAGGTGATGAAGGTCACAGGTCTTGATTTAGTTAACACCAGGGCTCGTGTCTTGACCTTTAACCATTTAAAAAAAAGAACAACAACCCTCACTGTGTGTCTACTGTAGTTCTTAGTTGTGAGTTGTGCATCTTGAGTTATATCCCAGAATTAACTGTTCTTTTTATATTTTTGTGGCAGGGTGGATGCAGACACACTCTCTCTCTCTCTCTCTCTCTCTCTCTCTCTCTCTCTCTCTCTCTCTCTCTCTCTCTCTCTCTCTCTCTCTCTCTCTCTCTCTCTCTCTCTCTCTCTCTCTCTCTCTCTCTCGTACGTACGTATGAAGGTAGTTAGGCAAGTAGGTAGGGTAGGTTAGATAGGTTAAGTGGACAGGTTGTCTTCCTTGACTAGAGTATGTAGGTTTTGCGTGTAAGCTTTGCGTGCATGCAGACTGGCGTGTGTGTCGTCCAGCCTGTGTATGTAAGTGGGAGAATGTTTTTCGGTTTCGTGTTGGCGTTCGTTTCTCCGTGAGTATTGGTGGTGGGTGGTGGGGTCACGGACCCTTGTGTGTGGAGGTGCGTCTGCACTAGTGCTACATCGCTACAGGGAAGTAGGTCACAGTGACGTGTGGTGGTGGTGGACGCCCCAAGACGCCTGTGTGTCATCCGTTGTATTCACTGTAGCTGACGTGCAATCAGTGCTCCGTGTTCCCTCACGAGGTTCATCCTTCGTTTTCTATGGAAGTTCCATTCCTTATGGACGAGGATACGACGACCGTTGAGCACGACGGTACGACCCTTGGGTGTGATAACCTAGCTTTTAACATGACTCCTGAAGGGTCAGGTCAGGCCAGTCGTGTCGTGCTCAGGGGTCGTACCGTTACCCCACAAGGGAATCAGGACAGATGAATGTGTTTTTAAGGTTTGTTACTGCCGTCCCCTTTCCTCATCTTCACCACGCCCGCCAGCCATAGATCTCTGCCCCACGATACCCACCCATCTTGCGGCGCCCACTCGTGAGGCGTGGGTCGTGACTACCCCCGCGTCAGCTGGCGTGGTTCCGCCCATTGTTCGTGCGCGCCATTCATTCCCCTCCAGCAGCGTAACTCCCCAGTAACTAGTTATGGCTCCATCTTCTCTCATGACGCTCCTCTTTTTTTTTTTTTTCTAATCTTATTCACAATCCTTTTTCGCGTAGCATCAACAGAAATCATTGTTCTCGTGGGAATTTCCCAGCCAATCACGGTTGAGAGGATTGTATCCTTCCCAATAATCGCTGTCTTTATGTAGCTCTGATATTTCCCGCCATTTTCCAGTCTGGGACAGATATTCCTACGGGTCCCGCCAGGATAGGAGGTCGATCTACCAGTGGGTTCAGGCATGGTAGACTGATGACCTTCGCTTACTCCACTGGGTCTCGTACCGATGGGGTTAAGCCATCGTTCACGAAGGGTTCGATTGTCGCAGTCACGGGCGTTAAGTCGTAGTGCCCAGGGGGGGTTTAGAGCCATCCTGCAGAAGGAGTGAGCGTTGTCGTGCTGGAGGTGTTGTTGTCGTGTCCAAGGAGTTAGATCGTCGTACGCAAGGAGGGGTTAAGTTGTTGTGCCCTGGGGATTAAGTGATCTTTCGTAAGGGGTTGTCATCGTACCAAGTCGTCTTACCCCAAAGAGTTAAGTCGTCGTACCTCAGGAGCAAAGTCGTCGTATCCAAGGGGTAAAGTCGTCGTACCCAAAGAGTAAAGTTGTCGTACCCAAGTTGTTAAGATGGTGTGTGGCCTCTGTAAACCTGCCTTACAGGTATAGTGAGGTAGGAGGCAGTATAAATCATGGAAGTGTCATGTACGGATATATGAAGCCTCAGTATTAATCATGCACTGGTCATGGACGGACATCAAGCTCCCAGTATAAACCAGTGGGCCGGCTGGAGCCAAGCCTCGTTAGCGTAAAAGAACGACCGGGTGTCTCGTGTCGTAATTTGTATCCCGCCAATTAGTGGGGTATCATGTGCCCATGTTGGGAGGGTTTAGGTAACGAGTTGCGCTACGTGCCTACTGGGGTAAGGTGTAACTCCTGCCAGTATCTCTGTAATTGTCATTGGATAGTAGGATAAATTCGTGGTCTTGAGACTCCATGGGAGACTCTGTCATTCTTTTTTCCTTCTGGATCTGAATCCGTGTTAGTATGACGTCATTACTGCTGATGTTCATCCTTTCAAGAAAAGAATTAAAGTCCGGAGATATTTTCTTCAGTTTTATCTATTGTCTATTATCAACAACAGGTCCGTTTAGATACGGTACTTGTTACTTTTATTATTTATCATGTATATAATTTTAATTAAAAGTTCTGTGGTGTAATTACGTACAGAATTATCTATTGTTAATTTTGATTATTTCTTCACGAGTCTAAATGTGTATGTGTGAGGCAGTGTTGTGTAGGTCTGGCCTTGCGGGCCACCGTGTTGCAGGCTTGACCGGGGTTATATATAAAGGAGGCAACACAGTGTTGAGAACGTTGTATATACGTAGGAGGCAACACAGTGTTGAGGACGTTATATATACGTAGGAGGCAACACTGTGTTGAGAACGTTGTATATACGTAGGAGGCAACACTGTGTTGAGAACGTTATATATACGTAGGAGGCAACACAGTGTTGAGAACGTTATATATACGTAGGAGGCAACACAGTGTTGAGAACGTTATATATACGTAGGAGGCAACACTGTGTTGAGAACGTTATATATACGTAGGAGGCAACACAGTGTTGAGAACGTTGTATATACGTAGGAGGCAACACAGTGTTGAGAACGTTGTATATACGTAGGAGGCAACACAGTGTTGAGAACGTTGTATATACGTAGGAGGCAACACAGTGTTGAGAACGTTATATATACGTAGGAGGCAACACTGTGTTGAGAACGTTATATATACGTAGGAGGCAACACAGTGTTGAGAACGTTGTATATACGTAGGAGGCAACACAGTGTTGAGAACGTTGTATATACGTAGGAGGCAACACAGTGTTGAGAACGTTGTATATACGTAGGAGGCAACACAGTGTTGAGAACGTTGTATATACGTAGGAGGCAACACAGTGTTGAGAACGTTGTATATACGTAGGAGGCAACACAGTGTTGAGAACGTTGTATATACGTAGGAGGCAACACAGTGTGTGGGGGGGGGGAGCGTTGTGCGTGGTGATGGGCTGGACGACGGATGAGTTATCTCACTTCAAAAGAGATTTTGTTGCTGATTTTTTTTTTCTATTTTAACTGAGACGCCACGACCAGCTGAGACCCTAATCAAGGCCATCCCATTAATGCAGTTATCATTTAGTATATATATATATATATATATATATATATATATATATATATATATATATGAGTGGAGATTATACCCGGTTGACCAACTTACCCTTCTATTAACTCAAGGGGTGTATTATAGCTTTTTATTACCCCTATTTATTAATTCCCTTCACTTAACCCATACTCCAGCAGTGGTTATAAGGTTGTCGTCCCGAGGGCCACACCAGTATCACACGACCATATAAACAACGCTAATTACTCTGGGAAGTTGACCATAATAATTTGAGTTTCTTAAAAACAAGAGAAAGAAAGTATTTTGGTCTGGTGAGTTCAACACAGGAAAGACTTCTTTTTCCCCCCCTGCAGATGTTGTATTAATTACCCTTGTCTCGTTGTGGTCATTAGAAACATCGTCAGTAATTATAAGCTAAGTAACCTAGTGTTTAGCATTGCCCAATTATTTTATTCCCTCCTGTGTATTACTTTATTCCCTCCTGTGTATTACTTTATATATTTTCTATGTAGAGTCTTTTAAGATTTGCCCTCCACTTGATTTGATAGACCACAAATAATGATAATGATGATGATGATGATGATAGTAATGATGATAATGATAATAATATTAATAATAATAATGATAATAATAATAATAATAATAATAATGATAATGATGATGATGATGATAATAATGATTGTTTTATTATCATTATTATTGTTATTAATATTATTATTCTATTATTATTATTATTATTATTATTATTATTATTATTATTATTATTATTATTGTTTTGGATAACATTATGTGTTGCAGGTTGATATATTGAGACTCGGTTGTAACATTCCTTTATGGTCACTATCTTCCGGTAGGTGTAGGGGGGGGGATGACTTGGTCACAGGTCATCTACACTGCTAACCTTCCCTAACTTCTCAGACCCCCCCCCACCCCCCACCCCAAGTATTCCTCTCCCCGTCACTAGAGGTCAGAGGTCACATCTTTGATGAGGCTCCTCCCCCCCCATCCTCTCCCATTCCCCTCCCACACCCCCGTCCAGTGCACGGCCGCCCATCTCCCCCCCCCCCCCTGGCAGTAGAGGTCAGAGGTCACGCCTCTGATGACCCCCAACAGCATTACTTTCTCTCGTGTACTCCCGTCTACATCATCGCTTGTACACGTTTCTACGCCCATTTTGTGTGTACCATATGTTGTATGATTACACCACCATCTGTAGAGCACAGCACCATCTGTTGAGTATAGTACACCGCCATCTGTTGAGTACACCATCAGTTGTATGAATACAACACTCCCCGTGTATGTACACTACTGTTGAGTACACCATCAGTTGTATGAGTACAACACTCCCCGTGTATGTACACCACTGCTGAGTACACCATCAGTTGTATGAGTACAACACTCCCCGTGTATGTACACCACTGCTGAGTACACCATCAGTTGTATGAGTACAACACTCCCCGTGTATGTACACCACTGCTGAGTACACCATCAGTTGTATGAGTACAACACTCCCCGTGTATGTACACCACTGTTGAGTACACCATCAGTTGTATGAGTACCCTGCCATCTGTTTATGTACACCAACATCTGTGTATGTACACCACCACCATCTGTGTGTGTGTGTATATATATACACCACCATCTGTTTGTGCCTGTCCACCACCAGCTGTTTGTGTATACAACCACCATCTTTTTTTTCCCCAGTCAGCTTCAGTCTTAACATTGCTGGCTCTTTCTGGTTGCTGTTATCATAAAAGTCTTCATCATTAAACCCGCTAATTATTACATACTTTCTTTCCTACAACGTATATTTTTCCCCTTGGTTTCTCGTTTAATTAGTATGTAAAGTACTTTCTTCCTGTGTTACTTGCTGAGCCGCTGTGGATGATGACAGGTCTTCGGTATTTAAGAGACTGGAAATATTGGTTGATATTCATTAACTACATTGTGGAACACGAGGACAAAACCATTCATTTTGTCAAGCCTCGTAAGTACTTGTTTGTAAGTATTTCCTTCGTAAGTACTTATTTGTAAGTATTTGCTTCTTAAGTACTTATTTGTAAGTATTTGCTTCGTAAGTTCTCGTTAGTAACGTTTTTGTACTGTCGGGTATGGTTGTTGATGTCTGGTAACCTACGGTGTATTGCTGGGGATGGGTCTGTGGTGTATGCCCTAACCTACGGTACTTTGCGCTGCGGTGTATGGTGTTGTATTATACATCACCCTAACTTTGGCACACTGGCAGGGATAGCTCTCCAGTGTATGGCACTGTATCATACATCACCAGTAATGTATCGCTGTGTATTGTCAACATAAGACCCGACCCCTGGCTTGGCTTGCTTTATGGTGTGTTGCAAGAAGCACGATCAAGGATACGTGATGTGAGGCCCAGATAAAAGTCTAGGGTGTAGAGGAGGTCGGCCAGGCGCTCTCGAGTAGAGGGGTAAGGCACGGGGCGCGGGAGGGGCTGATCCTAGACCCCTGTGAGCTACTTGGAGGGCCGTCTACCTCCTGCAGAAGGTGTGACTACTCCTAGAGGCAGTGGACCACATTAGAAGCCCGTCCGCCACCACACCAGACCACTGCAGATGATGATCTTGGAACTAATGGGCCACTTACGAGGCCCAACTACTGCAGAAGGCATCCTAGAGCCAGTGAGTCATTTTACCTGAACGGTCCACTGCAGGAACAGTTGTTGTCGCCCGCTGGTCTTGGCCAGGCGAGGATTGACGTCGACCTTTGGCCGGAGGCGCAGGCAGTAGTGGGTGCGACCACAGGTCCCCTACCTTGCTGTAGTAGGTGCGACCACAGGTACCCTACCTTGCTGTAGCAGGTGCGACCACAGGTCCCCTACCTTGCTGTAGTAGGTGCGACCACAGGTCCCCTACCTTGCTGTAGCAGGTGCGACCACAGGTCCCCTACCTTGCTGTAGCAGGTGCGACCACAGGTCCCCTACCTTGCTGTAGTAGGTGCGACCACAGGTCCCCTACCTTGCTGTAGCAGGTGCGACCAAATCGTCCCACAGACGTGTAGTCACCCGAGTTAGCACGACGGTACAGCCATCGTACCCAAGAGTCGTACCGTCGTGCTTAAGGATCGTGACATTGTGTGTAAGGATCGTAAAGTCGTGCTTAAGGATCGTACTGTCGTATTCAAGAAGCTATGATGATAACTCATTGTTGGCAATCATGCGGGAGATGAAGACATCCATCAGTTATTATTATGAAATCATCGTCTGTACTTAGATTACAATTACTCCTGAGTAAATTTTTTTTTTCCGCGAACTAAACCTGAAATTCATTTGAGGCTTTCGTGGACATGCGAACAGAGAAGGGTAGGTTAGAGGGGCTAGTCAATGGTCTTGTTGCAAAGTATTTCTTGTCTAGTTGTCGAGCGTTACAACCCTTGAAGGTGTGGAGAGCGCCTTGTGCCTCGTCTCTAGTCTGGGCTCAAGGCCTTCCATGAACGATTAATAAGATTTATATTATTAATATTTGGACGTTCCCAGGTGGGCCCCTGAGTGCCTGTTGAAGGGAAGGGGAGTGGGGGGGGGGGGGTGCTGCTAGGAGGGACATAGAGGTCGCTGAGGCCAAGGGGCGTGACCCTTAGATCATGAACTCGGCCCCTGAGGACCGGTTCGTCAAGACGAGGAGCCATCTTCCTTCAATTGGCTGAATGGCCTCACTTAGGCACTCGTGCGGTAATAAATGACTCCAGTGCCGTCATTATAGGAGAGGCTTGGTGGTGGTGGTGGGGCCGTGATGGTGGAGGTGTGTTGGAGAGGTCTGCTGGAGCTGTGGTAGGCAAGGGACGACGCAGATGTGCTGGTGGAGGGAGGTACGTGAAGCTGGAACATTTGCTTTGTGTTGGGGAACATGTGTGCGCCCAGGGTGGAACACCTGTATTCTCATGATGTGTGATATGGTTGTTGGAGAGTCTTAGTGTGTTGACACATTACTGATCCATCAATGACATGTTGTTCTTTTTTACATTTAGAATATTTAACAAACATCTAGAAGATTTGGATTTATGGACATAAGATTAATATTTCATATGGCACAGAGTAATCCTGAAGCACCGATTACTCTGCAGTGACTGGAGTAATGCCAGAGGAATGATTGATAACTGTATGCGGTGATTAATCATGTTTATATGACGGCATTCTGTACCGCCCGAGAAAGAACCTTGATGCTCGTGTGCCTGATTAATCCTGTTTATCAACATGTGATTAATTAATGGCCTCTGAGAAGGAGACTGTTAATCCTGCGTTGGTCCCTCTGATCAACGGGAGGCTCGGGTTACCCCGCCGTTGAGGTTGGGGTGGATCGCCTGTGATCAAGGCTTGGTGGTCCGGCACGTGCCCCAGTTGGACTGGATGATGATGATTACACAACAGTAACGCCTGCTCGTGTGCTCATAGTGTATTGAAATTATTCTTTTAACTTCTTGAGCACGACGGCAGCACGACCCTTGAGTACAGCGGTACGACACGTGAGCACGACGACAGCACGGCCCTTGAGTACAGCGGTACGACACGTGAGCACGACGACAGCACGGCCCTTGAGTACAGCGGTACGACACGTGAGCACGACCCTTGAGTACAGCGGTACGACACGTGAGCACGACCCTTGAGTACAGCGGTACAACACGTGAGCACGACGGCAGCACGACACGACCCCCTTGATTGATAATAACGTTCGAGGTCTGGCTCTTAGTCTGCGGTTGCAGGATCGAGTGTCAGGCTCAGAAACCCTCCTGAAACACGGGTTTCGAACCTGTGGTGCCACGCGAACCACGAGTGTGGTACGCCGGAGCGTACCGTCCAAACGGTACGCGGTACTAGTTTTAGAACTCCCAGTTGTATGGTTAAAAATGTGAACCGGAATATATATATATATATATATATATATATATATATATATATATATATATATATATATATATATATATATATATATATATATATGTGTGTGTGTGTGTGTGTGTATCAGTTATCTTGCTTTTACCGCGAGAATACTAAGATGCCGGATTTCCTCTCCGTAAATTTATATACGATTGAAAAATGTCAGTTGGGCCGTACCCTGTGAGGTCATTGTTGTCGGCGCAGCCAACCCAAGTGCGGGACATTCCTCCCTCGTCCTGCCAGTTTTTCTGCCGCCCTGATGTTAATGTGGAGGTGTTTGGCTGTGAGACGCACTGGGAGATGGCCGCTGGAGGATGAGTGGTGCACGTAATGCCAGGCACCAGGCTGACTATGGCGGCAGTTGTGGGACGCGGTCTCTCTCTCTCTCTCTCTCTCTCTCTCTCTCTCTCTCTCTCTCTCTCTCTCTCTCTCTCTCTCTCTCTCTCTCTCCAAAAGAAGAAAAACAACTCCTGAGTGTTGCGGGCGTCATCGCTGTGAGTCAACAGTCACTAACATATATAATCCGTGTGAGGGTACGAGATGGTCGGTGTGTGTTTGTGAATGGCTGGAGTGTATGGGTGCCTCTCGCGTGCACAGGGATGGCAACACTACGGTGTCTTGTCTTGTGGCTTGCTTGTGATCACCGTGTGTGTCTGTGTCTGTTTATATTTGTGTGTGTGTGTGTGTGTGTGTGTGTGTGTGTCTGTGTATCATCATCACCTGTTTGTACTGTACGGCGCGGGATTTCTACACTCGTGGAGCGCCCCCATCGCTTGAACTCTCTCAACTACCATATAACTTTTTTCCAGAACTCGAGTTCTGGACCTTCGCTATCATCGCGAGGACCAAATTTGAGGAGCGTATTCTAGTTTTTGCTGAACGTACCATTGTGAACAAGTTCCTAAATATTTCCTTATCCGTGGACTCGGATAAGTTTCTCGTATTTACCAGCAGAAGGAGAGTTTTGTCTCGTACATTAATTCTCCTAAGGGGAAGGTCTGACGACAGGTTAGGTACAATGTCGACATTCAGTTCCCTCTCTCACAGACAGAATCCAGCAGCTTATGTCGTTAAGTCTTACCTTCACTATATACCATTCTCTTCGTCTATACCCGGACTGAATTTTATCAACCATGTATCAGTCCAATTCTCTGGCGTTTGCCTAGGTCCCCTTGCAAGTGCATGCAGTCCTTAACCATCATTTCCTCTACGACCACTACGGCATCATGGGCGAACATATTCAGGCTCGGGTCCGTTCCTTTTGGTAAATCGTTTACGTAGATCAAGAATAGTGATGATGACAGGGGGTCCCCCCCCCCGAGCCCTGCGGGAGGCTCGTGTGACATGTGACCTTTGATACCCTGCATTATGATGTGTGTGTGTGTGTGTGTGTGTGTGGAAGGAGAGTAAAGGACCCAGGGTAGTTAGGGTACCAGACAGGGGAAGTGCCAGGGATGCCGATCATTAAAGCGAAGGAGAGCAGGCAAGTAGTGGGCCAGTGGCGTGACGCAAGTGGGGTGGGTTAGAGGAAAGCCGAGCTACGAGGGTTGAGCTGGGATAACCCAGCGAGGGAATTAAAACGGTTCGGGTAATCAGACTATGGGATTACGGTGACCGCACGAAGGGATTAATATTAGGATGTTGAGGTTAGGGTGATCACACTAGGGGATTAAGGTTAGGATTATCAAGCTGGAGTGTTGGGGTTAGGGTGATCACACTAGGGGATTAAGACACGAAGGACAAAGTTCGAGAAAATAGAAAGGGTTGACCAAGGTAAGAGTGCCAGGGCAATTAGAGCTAGAGTAGTAAGCTGAGGTAATGAATTAAGCTGGGCTTTGCTATTAACAGTGACATCTCCTTTACATCAACATTCATCACTTTCCACCTGTGGCACTTGTATAATCTGCCACAGAGAGGCTGGCACTGATACTGGCAGTGCCTGTGGTGCTGACGCAACACTGGCACTGCTCCGACAGTGATGATGCCCGCGACACTGGCACTACCCCGGTGCAGATATGACCCTCTCTGCCTGTGCACTGTCGTTGACACCAGCACTGTTCCCACAGGCACTGTCTCGGACACTGTCAATGCTGTCACTGTTTCCTGTCCTCATGCCTTGAACACGGTCACTGCCGACCCCTTCCCCACCTCCCCCGGTAATGACAATGTACTGACACTGTCATGCCCCTCCGTAGCACTGCCCTTGCGTATGTGGCACTGTCATCCTTCCGTAATCATGTGGGTGGGGGGAAGTGGGAGGAAATCTTCCAATCGTGCTGGAGGATTGGCCATGATTCAAGGGGGGGAACGTTTCTTCGACTCTCCGGTCAACGACTTCGAAGTCCAGGGTGTCTCGGCACGAGGCAGTGGAGCTGTGGGCATCGGGGGCAGGTGGCAGGCAGGTGGCGGGACCATCTGGGGAGCCAGACGGTGGCAGGTGGCTATGGCAAGTGTGGGTGAAAGTGGCCAATAGATGGTGAGCGAGACGGCGGCGGCGGCGGCTGTGGCTGTGGTGGCGGTAGTGGCGGCGGCGGCGGCGGACGAGGACCTCCCAACTCTGCACCACCAGCTTGCCAGTGGCCCCCGAGACGCCGATACGTACGCACGTGCTCTCGCGCGCTCCCGACACGTGCCTCACTCGTGCCCCGCTCAACGCCCTATAACACTTGTGTAAGGTTTGACCTATAACCCGTCGAGGTGTGTCGGACGACATGTAAACGGTTTGTGACCTGGCTAACTGGAGTCTAACATGTACATCATGTTGACCCCCAGAGCCCGACCTCTGACACACGAGGTCTGACAGCTTCACATAGCTGTGTTAGTGTGAGGGGCTAGGGAAGTGTGGGATAGTATGAGGGGCTAGGGAAGTGTAAGATAGTGTCAGTGTGAGGAGATAGGGAAGTGTATGTATATAGTGTGAGGGGATAGGGAAGTGTAGGAGAGTGTAAATGTGAAGGGGTAGGGAAGGGTAGGATAGTGAGGAGGTAGGCAAGTAAGTATGAGAGGGAAGGAGAGGGTAGGATAGTGTGAGGAGATAGAGGCTACAGGATAATGTGTAGTGTGAAGTGGAACATTAGTGTTCTGGAGACAAGGACACCAGGACCTTCGGTGAAGGACGACCCTTCAGTGGACAACTCGTCCTCAGGACCCCTGTTAGAAGAGGAGGAGCCCTCAATCCCCGTTGAAGGACTCGTCCTCAAGATCCCCGGTGAAGGACTTGTCCTCAGGATCCCCTGTAAAGGACTCATCCTCGAAAACCCCAGTGATAGACCCGTCCTCAGGACCCCCCAGTGAAGTATTCGTCTTTCAGGACCCCCAGTGAAGCACCAGGACCCCCGTTGAAGTACTCGTACCCAGAGGTTTCCTGGTGGAGGTCTTGTCCTCAGGACACCCTAAGAAGGACACGTCCTGCCGACCAGCACACCAGGAGGATAGGTCACACTCGGACCTCTTGTGAGGTCCTCCTTGCACCGTCCCATCCTTCGATCTCAGAGTTGGGACGGTGTGCGTAAGTTGGGTATCACAGGTCTTGAGTGCTAAGTGCCTCAACGCATATGAGTGTAATGTCTTCAGCGTAAGTCTGCGGCCAGAGTGTGAGTGTAGTAAGCTCGTGCACTTGTATAGGTGAGTGCGTGTGAGTGTGTCTGAAAGTGCGGCTCTCAGAGGCTAAGTACATCAAGGGTCTGTGCCAATAGGATTTCTTCACTGTTATTGAGGCTGACGGAGGGAGGGAGTTTTGCCTGCTTGCCGTGGAATGTTGAGACACAGTGTTGAAGGGTGTTCATGGGGAAGCCAGATATCAGAAGGGAAAGCCGGATATCAGAAGGGAAAGCCATATAATAGAAGATGCTGGAGGACAGTGCGTAGGAAAGCCAGATAACAGAAGGCCTTCGTGGTCTCGAACAAGGGCGTCTGCTGGACGACAGCACATCGGAAAGCAAGACAACAGAAGCTGACCTGTTGGTCTATGACGAGGTTAGGTGATGCAAGGCATTAGTACTGTTCTGAATAACTAAATATGATCGAGTCGAGAACAAGGACAGTAAAGTAGATGGCTCCTCACCACTCCTCCTTCGGCATATCAACCGGCAGGAAACCTGGACAGAAACACCTTAGAGTACAGTATAATGAGACGGAAATTTGATAGGAAATGGTGTATGGAGAAAAGAAACATTCTGATTCAAATTCTAATTCAATTTCAGTTGCATCTCCTGCTAAGTTTGGCAGCAAATCATTGTTTCAAGTCATCTGAATCATATACGAGGAAGTTATTGCGTCACATCGAAATTGTTTGGATAAATCGGACACTAGACACCTTCGTTCTCAAGGGTCGTACCGTCGTGTTCAGCGGTCGTACCGTCGTGCTCAAGGGGGTTTTACTTATGTCTTCAGGAGGCGACCATGATCAAATAAACTTCTCATCGGAGTGAAGGGGGCCATTTTAGCGCTCATTTCCCGGGTAACTCTCCAGATATGCAGGTTGCTGACGGGAGGGACGATTTCTTGTCATGGAAGGTTCATGAGAAAAACGGCGTGACCAGTAGCCCAGAACAGCGGCTACCTACGTTATACCGGCCAGTGGCAAGTGCTCTCTCTCTCTCTCTCTCTCTCTCTCTCTCTCTCTCTCTCTCTCTCTCTCTCTCTCTCTCTCTCTCTCTCTCTCTCTCTCATCTGGGAGATGATTGATTCGTGATGAGGTCAACGCTTCACTGCTTTCGTTAATCGTGTCTGTCCAGCACAAAACGTGAATTTTACTTCGGCCACCAAAATCTTTTTTTTTTTTTTTCATCTTTTGTGTGTGATCATGTTCTGAATTCCCTGGAAGAGAGAGAGAGAGAGAGAGAGAGAGAGAGAGAGAGAGAGAGAGAGAGAGAGAGAGAGAGAGAGAGAGAGGTTAATCATCAGCGGTTGTGATCGCAAGTCGAATGTTACGTATATCGGTCGTCCGATGGTGACGTTTGGCCCGGCCGGGAGATAACAGGAAGGTAAACAGCTCCGTCAACAAGGGGTCCGTCAGGCAGGCTGGCTGGCTGGCAGGCCGGCCCTCAGGCTCGTGATGCCCATGGCCAAATTACGGCTCTTGTCACGATCGCTCACTCCTGCCTGGTGGATTTGTGTACCTCCTCCTCATCATCCGTCTCTTCATCCACCTCCTCATCCTCCTCGTCATCATCCACCTCCTCATCCTCCTCGTCATCATCCACCTCCTCTGGCACATCTGTACACACATGCCGTCCGTCTCGCACAACATGTGTGCCTGGATGTATTCTGTATACATGTTGGGGTTCAGTACACTTCTCTTTATGTATGAGGCGATGTAGTGTCATTGCCGCACGGTGTGGTGAACGTACAGGCTTTGTTGACGGTGTACCATACTTGGCTCTCGCCTACACAGCACTGTACCAGCGGTACCACGTTCAGTTATCACCCTCACAGCACTGTACCTACGGAGGAGGAACGGTCGTACCATGCCAAGGGAGACGATGTGTGCAGACCACGACACCTGTACTCCAGTGTGCATCTACCTTGATTGATGTCCTCCCTTCAGAAATACGGCAGTAGTCATCTTTATAGCCGTGCTGATAACGAAATATTAGATAGCCATACAGTTTCATGCTACAGATTATTTACATATACTACAGAGCATATTTTCCTACAGTGACGACCAGTTGTTCGACTGTGTAATTACGGAAACATTTCTGGAAATGGTAGGTAAGTGTGAGGAGGGTGGCAGCCAGATTGTTGTCAACACCTCCAACCCACACGGTCAGGTCACACGCCACAGTGGGGGTTGGGGAGGTGAGGTTCACACGATACCTGCTGTAGGTGTTCACACGCATCATGCATTCTCTCCTCACATACTCCTCTCTGTGCGCAGGTAAATTCCCGCTCGTGGGAACACCTGTTTCACCAGCGCCTCTCTCTCTCTCTCTCTCTCTCTCTCTCTCTCTCTCTCTCTCTCTCTCTCTCTCTATCTCTATCTATCTATCTATCTATCTATCTATATATCTATCTATACATGCCGGTTGCTTGCATTCCCAGACCCCCTCGAAGTGATGGCCAGAACGATGGACGCGAGTGTGGTATTGATGGGCTTGGGGGCCAGGTGGCCACGGCTGGCCACGAGGGACAGACGTGTGATAAAACAGATTCATTTTTGGGTAGAATTACATCATGGCTCAGTGTCTGGGAAGTGTCGAGGACTCGGGTAATAGATGGAGTGACGTGTTGCTCTTGTGGTCGACTTTAGCCTAAGAAGCTGGTGATCGTAGTATACACACCCTTCTCTATGGGCTGCTGGTGGTGGCTGGCCTCTGAGGTACAGGCACTTAAGATTTACGACCGTAGACAGGTTGTTGGGTCGACGTCGTAACAAACCCCCCATTAGCGGTGAACGGGTAGATGGTCTAAATAACTTTGTTCTAACTGGTGATGAACACCCTCCATATTGCTGAGGCTGACGCTCCTCTTCCGTTGAGAGAACATGTTATTTCTTCAAGAACAACACGAATTTCTAGTTATTGTCTTTAATACATATAGCTGGTGGACTATTCGCTAGCTTTTGTTTTATAAGCGGTCAAGGTCAACTTGCATGGATTATTATCCTCTGGGGCTTTGCTGTGGGTGAGAAGCTCTAGTTTCGCTACATTATGAAAGACGCGAAGAGAATTGATGTGTGCAAACGAAGCCATTCTTCTTGTGGTCTCAGTGCCACCTCGCCATGGCGTGAGAAGCAGTTAGGTATAATAGCAAGGGGATATCACAAGAACAACCTCTCGATCATCCGATATTTTTCTTTTTTTTTTGGTAGTTTAGTTATAGGAGGTATGTTGTTGGTGAGGGTGTGTTGTAGTTTTTATATATTGATGTTGTAGATGAGTCTGTCGTACTTGGTGGGATGAAGCTGCTATAGCAGTAGGGAGATGGTTGTGCTGTAGTTGTCGGGGACGAAAATGTGTAGTAGTTGTACGGGTGAATGAGCTGTAGTTGTAGGAAGATGAGGGCGTTGTAGTAGGTAGATGTCCATGTGCCCTGGTGGTATAGGGTTAAGGAAGGGCAGGATAATCTTACTTACCTGTCTACAAGTAAGTCTCTTGAACGTAGTTGTTATATTGCAGGCCAGATGGTAGAGCAAGGTTGAACATCTGTAACAGTGGTTGTTATATTGCAGGCCAGATGGTAGAGCAAGGTTGAACATCTGTAACAGTGGTTGTTATATTGCAGGCCAGATGGTAGAGCAAGGTTGAACATCTGTAATATTGCAGGCTAGGTGGGTGGAACAAGGTTAAACATGTATAACACTGGTTGTGGTACTGTGGGTCGAGTGGTCAGGTCATATCTGTAACATTACGAATGTTTATAAGACAGGTTCGCTTGATGCATATTTAGTATCAGTGTAGATAATACTGCGTATTAGATTTAGAAAATAGGAAGTGTATGGGTACAATTTAAGGTATCAGGATGGAAGTAGAGTAAAATCTTATAGGTACTTTATGAGGTATCAGTATAGGAGTATATAGTAGGAAACATCAAGAACCGGACGAGATATGCTTGTATAAGGTATGGCGATATAGTATGATACATATAAGAAGAGTATGAGACATACGAGTATAGTTTATGATATAGCAACGATAGCATGAACCAGGCGAGTATACTCCGAGTGATACATAGACAGCGTGATATATACGGGCCTTGTGTGAAATATACGAGGACAATGTGAGATACGGTCACAGTATGAAGTATGAGATGTACAGAGAATGGTATGAGCCGTATGACAGTTTGAACCACGTATCTGGCAGCAGGTTCACTCCAGCGCTCCGGCCCGTACGGCTATCATCATTATACCTTTTTGTCTCGCATTATGACCTTCGGATCTTGTAAGTGATAGAGTTCCTCCTCCTTCCGATAGCGATACCTGCACCAGCTGTGATGATGATAAGAAAAACATCTATTGGGCATAAATTTCAAAATAATGTGACGGACAGACAGACATATTCCGACACACCTTACACAAACCAGATCCCAAAACTCAGATATGATTTATTGATAACATGCATAGATAAGTTGTTGCGATAGTAGATGTTCAAGATATGGGGCCTCATGAGGACGAACAGGTAATCACACACACACACACACACACACACACCAGCTGTTCTTCCAAGAATCACCAGTTGGCAGACGGTAATGATGGGCGGCCTTGATTGCAACAGTTCCATATACCTCCTCCCCCTTTCTCCCTCCCACACGGAGGCGAGACGTGCGGTTAGATAGAGTCGTTCCTCTCCTCGGTTCTTCCAAACTGGACGGTGTTCATATGTTCTTCTGGGGCCGATCTGTGACTCTGGTCGATCGGATGGACTGTGACTCTGGTCGATCGGATGGACTGTGACTCTGGTCGATCGGATGGACTTTGACTCTGGTCGATCGGGTGGACTGTGACTCTGGTCGATCTGATGGAGTGTGACTATGGTCGGTGCGACTGGCTGGCTGCCGCCCCTCCTCCCTAGTAGTAGTAAGTGAAAGCCGAGGGTTGGGCGGCTTTAGGCTTCAGGGCTGGAGCAGCAGGATTACTGTCACATCCAGGGTTGCTGGTGAGGGATGGGGGTGTGTGTCGCTCTTTGTTAACGAGCTTAGGCACGTGTGGCTGTCTGGTGACGGCCTTGGCTCGTGCAGCTGTCTGGTGACGTCTTTAGGCACATACAGCTGTCTGCTGACGGCCTAGGCACGTCGCAGCTGTTCTTTTGACGGCTCAGGCACGTTCAGCTGTTTGCTGACGGCACAGGGCAGCTGTTTATCACCACTGAATGTTATCCATTGAACCGTCATTTTCGAACTCAGGGACACGGACGAAATGATATAGAATTATGTAGTTTTTGTCTCGGTTTCATTTGGGTTGTGTTCGTGGCCGTGCGCTGATGTGTTGCGGCCGGTGAAAGTAATGTGCTTGTTGGAGGGAAGTTGACAGGCCGCAAGTGGTTGGAACTGTGGGTAGCGCGATGAAGTGATTTACTGAGGGTGGTCATGTGGTGGTGTGAGGCGCGTGTAGCCTCAGTGTGGCACGAGGACTGGGGGGTTTGAGCCTTGATCTGCTGTGGATATTTAGAATTAGACAAATCAAGAAATGAGAAGACCAAGTAGTAACGGAGGCCTGGCAGGACACACACATTGTTAACTTCAGTCTGAATCAGTGGCGGGAAAACGTTGTAATTTCTCGAAAGATTTTCTCTTTATTGATCGTGATCCTGAAGTCAGCACACGTTGAGATGAATTGTCGTCATCTTCCCCGATGATCGATCAGTTCATGGTCGTCTTTCGGTTCATTGGTCATGAGGTCAGTCGTTACAGTTTTACGCAAAGGAGGACAGCGCTTTAATCACTGGGCATAGCTTGTTAGGCCTTCGTCTGACTGTTAAGGGTAAGGTTATGAGGTCAGGTCATCATATCTAATGATCGTCCTTACCTTGGTGCTCTGAGGTCGTGCCGTCGTGCTCTGAGGTCTTCGTTCTCTGAGATCGTGCTGTCGTCGTGCTCTGGGGTCGTGCCGTCGTGCTCTGAGGTCGTGCCGTAAGGGGGTTGAACACTACGGTCGGTCTGTGGCCGCCACCAGTAAGTCTTGGGGAGCGATATTTGCTTTGTCTAGTTGACAGGCGTCTATTATGTCGGCGGCCGAGGTTTGCATGTGAATGTAAACACGGTGACCAGGCTTGCATACCTGATGCTCTTAGGGCAGTACCCGGGGTCACCACCCGACCCAGCTTCTCAGACCTTGGCAGGCGTGTACACTACCAGAACAGCGAGTGTGGGACGTATACGTAACCAAAACCTAACTCAACCTAAACCTAAACCAAATCTTTTGTACACTCAGTTAGGGAGTACATGGTTGATCAGCTTTGGTGATCCTCTGTTGTTGTTGTTTTTATATTTTCTATAATTGGTTCGTCCCAAGTTAGGCACAGTGCCCGTCCGAATATGGGAAGAACGCTTGTTTATATTCAGGCTGCAGTCTGGTGCCGACCTTTACCACGCGCGCCTGACTGGACCCAGGTGTGACGGGAGATCGAGACTTCGCTCAAGGTAGACCTCACGCTTTGGCTATGGGTCTCGTGGGCGCATGGATTTACCCACTGTGGGTTGGTTGAAAAGAGATGGTAATCGAACAACGGCGCAGGACACGCCCTCCACACCCGTAGATCCTGGTAATCATTTATTAGGGTGCCTTAGGGATGGTAGGATTGTGTATGGAGGTCGTGTTTGGTTAGAGGTATAACGAGCGGTTGTAGTGGTTTATGATGTTCAGGAAGGGTACCGTATGGTTGTGTTGGTGGCGGTCGAGGGGTGGCGGCGATGGTAGGTGTGTATGGTAACGTCGGGTGACAGTGGCTGTGGGCACAGTGAGTGGGCTGGCACGCACTCGGTAACTTGACCCGGTGCCTGACCTCACACCCGACGCTGTGGAGAGTGCCAGGCCGTAGTGACGTGATGATGGTAGAGGCGCCTCCCGCCTACTGTGCCAACTACAGCCAGGGTTTGTGATGGTTCCCCGAGCGTACAGCTATCCCTTCACGCCCTGTGTTTGGTGTTGAGCAAGGCAGGTCTTGCCGCGTGTGCTGAGGCAACACTGGTCGAAGACAACGAGCTCGAAAGGACAGTTTGACCTCTAGTGGTGGGAAGTGTCAGGACAGAGATCAGGCCGTCATACCCTGGGGGGTTGGACAGTCGTGCCCAAGGGGTTAGACGTATTCCGGAGGTATTCCCTGGTTGGCCATGACACACAGGCGATCCCCTTGCGGTGCATTTCCCTCGAGTTGATCGTTGCCGTGCAGTCACAGAATGATGTAGGCAGTATTGATGATGCTCATGTATTACGCAGTGCTATTTCAATTGGGTGATGCAATTTGTGTGAGTACACGTTGTAGTAGAGGTGTTATCTGTTAGCCAGGGTGGCAACGTGAGATAGCCCTGTTGTCATGTGTGTACCATCCTTCACTTGAAGAGTGTATGGTGTGGGTGCGCTTCCTGCCTGATGGCCGCTGTAAATCTAAACATCTTTTAACTGAGTCCATTGTAGGTTTACGTAACCTGCCTTTGTTTTTATAATATCCTCATCAAATGGTACGACTCGTGGCTCCGTGTCCTGCAAGTGTCGTAGTATCCCGTTAGGCTCCATACAAGATCTAAGTAAACCGTAGATCACTTATTCTTAGCAGCTCAGTAGAGCTCCCCTTATAGCTCACTTATCCCGGGCAGCACAGCAGAGGTCTCCCTGCCTGATCTTTGTTGTGGAGCCAACCACATGACGAGCTTGCGACGCACTGGACCTTTATCAGTCGGTCGTCCGCTGCCGGTCGCCAGTGGGACGGCCTGTCCAGTTGGCCGCTGGTGTCGCAGGATGGTCTGTGCAGCCAATCCCCTGAATTAACGGGACTTCCTGTTCCCGTCGCTGGGGTCCTCCCCATACTGGATTCTTACCCCAGGTATGTGAGGGATCTTCATCTCCCAGCACCGTCATCTTGACTCTTGCGTCACCCTCCTCCTGTCAAGTGACGGTGTCGCCATTAGCAGCAGTAGTAGTAGTGTGTCTGTCAGCACCGTGAACTTCGGAGATCTGGGTAAGCGACACCAGTGGAGGAGGAGGAGGAGGGAGCACCAGGGAACAGATGTGCGCGGGATGACAGGGTGTTAAAAAGTCTGCCTTCATACCTGAATCTTTTGTCTTCATCCTCGCCTCGCGCGGTCTCCAGTGACGCGAAATGTTGACCTGAGCTTCTGTCCTTGTCTGCTGTGTTAGCTTTTTTACTGCCATCTTAGCTGTACTTAAATGGTCGCAGAAGATTATCCTGGCGAGGTGACGGGGTCGGGAGGCCAGAGCTAGGAGGGCAGGCGTGTGGAGGGGCGCGCCTGGTGACATTTAGGAGAGTCAACACAAGAGCAACGCCCCTGTCACGTGATAGTGCTGCTCTTACGTCACTCCCGGAGTGTCATGACTTGCACATGACGTCACCGCTTACGTCAGTGTACATCCGTTGCTCCAGATGACGATAAGACTTCAGTGCTGGAGTCCGATTAATGTGCACAAAGGCTAGCGATGAATTTGAAGACGAAGTCTTGTAGAATATTCAGTCCATAGACAACTGATTACCAAGAAAGAGTCGCGTGGTTGTAGAGAGTTAGTCTTCCCGATGGTTCAGTGTGAGTCGAGTGGGACCTGTGGTTGTATAGGCCGGGCTGTTGTGATGGAGGAGGAGGAGGGACCTGCTGGGGTCGTGCGTGCTTCCGACGGGAGTTGTTACCCTGGCTTACACCCGACGACTGTCGCTGGGGGAACCGCGGCTCGGGGTTCTCCTCTTGTATAGAACCCCGAAAAGCTTTCCACCTTCTCTTCGCTGCTTCTTGAAACTGTGGGTCTGTGTTTTGTGGAACCTAGCGGGATTTTGCTCTCGGAACAAAAGAGGAGTTTCTCGGCTCCTGATGTGTGGAAACTTGCAGCGAAACTTAGCTACCACTGTAGAACTACAGGATCCACACGAAACTACACAGATCCCAGCTGAAATTTCACAGAACCCAGCTGAAACTTCACAGAACCCAGCTGAAACTTCACAGATCCCAGCTGAAACTTCACAGAACCCAGCTGAAACTTCACAGATCCCAGCTGAAAATTCACAGAACCCAGCTGAAACTTCACAGAACCCAGCTGAAACTTGCGCTGTTCATAAACACAGTAAGAACCTCTCATCGTCGAAGAAAGTTTCACTGCTGCAGTATTGGAGTGTGCCTCCCTGCTCAAGGGTTGACCGGTAACATTTCTGGACGTGTTCTTGACATATTGGCTGTGTGTGTCAGACAGACTTCCCTGTTAACTGGTATATTGGAAGTCGTCTGTGTAGACGCCTCCATCCCCTGCGTTTATCGGGTCGCGACCCCTCGTTAACTGTTTCGTTGGAACTTGAATATTAAATGTCAGAACCAACGTACGCTCTGGAATGTGAACTGTGTGTGAGTGCGTAATGTTCGAAAGAAATAGCAGTAAGTCGAGCTGGGTATAGAAACGTGGCATGGATCTATTTTTTATTGTGTTTAACGTATTTAGCACGACGGTACGACCCTTGGAATGACGACTTAGCCTTTGTCGTGACTGAGGGGTCGTACCTTCTTGCTCAAAGGTCGTGCCTTTCCGCTCAAGGGGTTAAAGTATCCTGTTACAGACAGGAATTTGTAAGAGATGGAACTCACGTCACTAAGTAAACACACACGCTATTTCTCTCCCACCCGTCTGGAATGACAGCGATTTTGAGCATGTCAGCGAGGCCGCAGGCTCAGAATGCGGCCCCGCCAGGCTGGCGGTTAGCACCTTTGGCACAGCCACTTAGACCTCCTTGAGTACGACAACTTAACCCAGTGAGTACGATGACTTGACCCCTTGAGTGCGCCGACGTAACTCCTTGGGGTGCAATGGCTTTAATCATCGTACTCAGGGTTGAGTCGTCGTCGTCTTTGGGTTAAAACGATGAATTTTCCATTGATGTTTTTACGTTTTGTTTTCTAATGGAATAATCGTTACATCTTGTTAGGAAGTTATGAAAAAAATAGTGTTTTGATAGATTTAGATGGTACATTGGAAGATAATATAGATAATTATAATAAAACATTGTGATATTATAGTTTACGTTGGAGATACTGAAAGAAAATGGATGTGGCTGAAAGAAAATGGATCTAAAGTTGGTGGAATGGGAGACTTTCGAATGTTGATTTCCCATGACATTTTGTCGAAGACTGGATAGAAAAATGTTAAGTAAGTGATATGTGGCTGACTAGCATGGCGATACGAGGAGTATTGTTGGAGCCAGAGCAGGATGTGTGAGGAGTGTTGGGAGAAGCAAAGCAGTATGCGTGAGGAGCAGTGTTGGGACTAGAGGGAAGAGGTTATTTCACCAAGCATTTTCTGACGGGAGAGAAGAGTATGAGACACAGCGAGGAAGAGATTGCCGAACTCTGAACTCACACAGTGTTCGCCACAGGAAGGATGCGAACCTCTGCTACTGGTATGACATATAGGAGCGCTAGCCACTCAATCACAAATACCATTTCGCTTACAAGTAATCTGATATCCTTCCTCCTTTATAAACAGGCAAACGGATCTCTCCTGCTGTTTCCCGTCAGGCAAACAGTAAACAGTAACGTTTTACCGTTATCCCAATCAAAAACGGAGGTATGCGGACTTATATGAAGCGACATTACGTTACTTATCCTCGTCAGGAAGGATTCGAATCCCCCCCAGCTTTTGTGTGACAAACGGGAGTGTTAACCACTCTGCCAGCCGTCCAATAGCCCCTTGAGCACGACCCTTGGATATCACCTGACCTTTTAAGATTAGGTCAAAGGCTAGGCCATTATGCGTAAGGGTCATACAATAGTGCTTAAGGGGTAGTCGTGAGCGGTGTGTGCGTGTGTGTGTGTGTGTGTGTGTGTGTGTGTGTGTGTGTGTGTGTGTGTATTTGAGTGTTTGTGTGTGTGAGTGGCATGCGTGTAGCAACAGTTATCGGAGTCCGTCCTTCGGCCGGACGCCTGCTGTGTGTGTGGGCCGCGTGATACGTATTCATGATACCCAAATTGATGGGTGATGTCGGAATAATGGGAGGGAGGGGGGGGGGGGGGGCACGGGGTGTCGTGGGTGAGGGAGGCAGGCCCGTGCGACTGGTGTAGTAGTGTGGGAAGAAGGGATACGACCTTGTCGTGTCGTCAGCGCGGACGTCAGCGTCTTCTGTCATAAGGAAGCGAGTATAGCCAAAGCCGTACTAGGTCTCATGGAAAACATCGTTGACTTAATCTCCTTTTTATGAATGAATAATTCATTCTCTCTCTCTCTCTCTCTCTCTCTCTCTCTCTCTCTCTCTCTCTCTCTCTCTCTCTCTCTCTCTCTCTCTCTCTCTCTCTCTCTGTTTCGTGCCCCTTTATCTCCGTTTGCTGATCCCTCCCCCCTGACTGAAGTGTGTCTTGAAAGTGGGTGTGTGTAGACTTGGCGGGAGGTGAGAGGCGTGTGTGGTGGCGTGGGTTTAAATGCGCGGCTCGTGGGCGTGTGGTTGGAATTAGCACGTTACATGGCCGTGCCAAATGGTCGCGTGCGGCCACCACGGTCTCATCCATTGGTCGCGTGTTGCCCACCTGATTTGTGAGCGGGTCGCGGCCCAGGCCTCCGCCTATGTAATCATGCTCAGCAAGTTCATAGGATTAGCCTTGCAGTTACCACTTCATTAATCATGTACGGGATCATATTAGCCGCAGATTATGAATATAATTAACCTTGATATACAGGCAAATGCAACGTGTACATTTTTCTTCCCCCGTGGCGTTGAAGAAAGAAGATTGAACTCTATACGGGTACGATTGGCAGTGCCTTTGTTGAGATTACGACCAACAGATGGCAGCCTGCAGCTGGGGGACGTTATGTCTTAATATGAAGCACTTCCCTCTCATGTTCCGGATGGCATTATGTATCTAGAACACGACCAATAGATGGCGCCCAGCAGTAGGTGTACGTGATATTGGAATATACTGTGATTTCCTCGGAACGCCTTGAATGGGCGACCATTATTTAAAAACCAGATTTTTCTTTCTATCTGTTCATAATGACATACCAAGTCGCCTGTTCTATACCCTCCTCTCTGTGTTATAGTCAGAGCGGACACCCCCACCACCCTGACCAGTATGCCGTTTCCAGTTTGGTGTTAGCAGATGTGAGGGATCAGTTTCGTGAGATGTTGTGGGCACAGAGGGAAGTCTGGCGGCCGTGGGAGGAATGTTGATTTTGATTTTTTTCGCCGCCAAGAGAGAGAGGCAGATTTACTGGACACTCCTGACCCTCGCGTGGGCGGTGACGCAGAAGAGAATAACAGAGTGTGGTGTGTGGTGTGTGTGTGTGTGTGTGTGTATCTGTGTGTGTGTCCTGTGAGGGACGATGTGGCAGATGATTTCCTTCTTTGTGTTGTCATCGCGTCATTGAGGGAGTAATGGCAACTTGAGTAATCATGGGGAAAGGAGGTGATGGAGGATTGTCGTGTATAGGGCTTAATCCTCCTCCTGTTTCATATTATTCCCCCTGACCCATTGAGCAGGACGGTGCGATCCCTGGGAGTGGCAGCCTTCTCGTTGGCTCGATCCTTTAGGGCCTGATGAAGGGCTAGACCGCCACGATCCTCCAGGGTCTGATGAGAGGCTAGCCCGCCATCATACCCAGTGGTCGTGCCATGGTGGTCAAGGGTCGTGCAGTCGTATTGCAGCGGTCAGACGCTCATCAGCAGTGAGAAATGTAACGTCATCAGAGGACATGATCCTGCAGCGTACCGTGGCGCATTCCTTGCCCCTTTTAGGCAGCCATCCTGCCTCGTTAGTCGGTAAACGAGGATCCCATTAGCTTGGGGTGTGTAGGGGCTTGGGGATGGGGATACAACATTCAATAATAGGGATTGGGGTCATAAATTAGAGTCAAGTTACGTTAATTTCCTTATAAACTTTATCATCTTAGAATTATGTACATATTTTCTCTCACAGTTTTACAATTTATCCCTGGGGATAGGGGATTAAGAATACTTCCCACGTATTCCCTGCGTGTCGTAGAAGGCGACTAAAAGGGGAGGGAGCGGGGGGCTGGAAATCCTCCCCTCTCGTTTTTTTTTTTTTTTAATTTTCCAAAAGAAGGAACAGAGGGGGCCAGTTGAGGATATTCCAAAAAAGGCCCAGTCCTCTGTTCTTAGCGCTACCTCGCTAACGCGGGAAATGGCGAATAGTTTAAAAGAAAGAAAAAGAAAGTTTTACAATTATGTCTTGCATTTCTCTGAACTCACAAACGACCATAGAGCTGCATACGTTGCTATATTAATGTACGCAGTTGTACTCATTTTTTTCCTTTTTCTAGATCTAAACAATGTACAGAGACTGGCGTATAGAAACCTCCTGTAGACCTTACAATGATTTCGGAGATGATCTACCCCCACAGCTGGGTCTGGGACCTTACCTTACCTTACGTGTACCTTACGATGATTTGGCAGGTCTTCTACCCCCACAGTTGGGTCTGACACCATGCCTCATCTTACGTATACCTTACGAAAAATGCATTTTCCAGCATCTTCAACCAGTGATGAATATATTTGCGGCATCTGGAGTCTGTGCTGAATACATTCCGCCGCACCTGCGGCCTGTAATAAATACATTCTGCCGCAGCTGCGGCCTGTAATGAATACATTCTGCCGCAGCTGCAGGCTGTAATGAATACATTCATCGATAGTGGTAAGAAGGCGGGTTAAGTCGTACCCAGTTTGAGACATCTGTATTAAACGCAGCAGTCCTCCACCCAGGGCATAGCAGGCCATCATCGGCCTTATGTACCATGGACAAAAGGGCAAGTATTCCTCCCTTCCCCCAAGCTAGGGAAAAAGTTGCCAATTAGTCTAGGTCGCATGATTTGCGACGCTGATTTTCTTTTTTCTTCTTCTTCACCATCGTGTTATCGCGTGAGCCAGTAATTAAATACTCATGTGTGGTCATGTCACACATGATTAAACTAACTGCTTTAGATCGCGTCATTTGTCTTTTTTTTTTTTTTTTTTTTTTTTTGTATCTTCAGTGGAAATGATCGACCTGGGTTTGTCTTCTTCAGGACCCTGTGCGTGAGACGGTCATGAAGGTATCTCCGTCTGATGGGGTCTCTCTCTCTCTCTCTCTCTCTCTCTCTCTCTCTCTCTCTCTCTCTCTCTCTCTCTCTCTCTCTCTCTCTCTCATATCAGATGGTCTTCTTTTGTTACTTCCGCGCGCGGCATCCCGCCACCCAGCTCTCCGTCGTCGTGCGCGAACCATTGTCGTTCCTCACGTGTTTCCACGTCGTTATTCCCACCCATCCGTGGAGGAGGAGGTGGAGGAGGAAGTGGCCGCCTTGTCCTTTGTCTTCCCCGGCTCCACCCGTCATACATCCCGCCCCCACCGCCTTTTCCTCCCTCCGTCCCCTCCCGCACTTCACCTAGCCCCTCCTCCTCTCATACCATTTGAGGCGTATCTGTGTGTGGGCGTCTGTACCTTGAATGGTGCAGCCATGTTGCGCTGCCCTCCTGAAAGTTGGCGCGGGGAGGTAAGCTGGTCTCTAGATCACGTCGGCGGGCGCGATGCTCGGCGTATATCCTGTCTTCACGTTCACACTTACACATACACACGTCCCTCTTTAGCTTAGAGACTCGCACGTCCTTTCCTCGACCTAGAATGACTCTGAAGACCGGGTCATTTTGGCTGTTAATTGAGCGTGAAGCTCTGAGGCCGATGAGAAATATATGAGGCGTGCCGTACGAGAGTTGAGACAAGGTATAGTGTCCCCTCGTTGCCAGACGTGTGCATGACGGACCCCCTACAGCGACCGTTCTCAATCCAGGTCATTTTTTACCTCGATGTGGACGCTCTAGGCCGGAAGGCAAGTCGGGTCGAGAGTCGACTGGCAGCGGAGCTCACTTAACCTCGGTAATTTTGCCGGTACGACGGACGGAAATGTTTATTTAGCCGTATTAGGATGAAATGGAGTTAGTTGTGTGGACTAGAACGTTGGGTAAGGTTAGAAATCTGTTCCCGTGGATTGGGGAAGTTGACCGAGGGGAGGAAGTGTGTGGTGTGGGTCAGACGAGGTGTGGTGGTGTTAGGGGAAGTTTGGCCTGTGTCTGCATGAGCCATGGTCAAGTGTGTGAGGAATGGCTGGGTAGGGCATATGTGTACCCCTGTCATTCATGGTGGTTCTTCCTTCAATAGCAACGGGAGTGCAGGAACCAGGAGGTATTTAGCATAACAAGAGAGACGTGAGAGTTGATACGAACTGTGGATGGGAATGTCGTGAACCTGGGGCCTGGCTAGTAGGATAGTCTGGTGAGCACTGTGAGGACATTAGTCCTGGCTAGAAGGATAGTCTGGTGTACTAACGTATGACAACCCAAACATTATAGATGAAAAAAATAGTTTATTTGAAAATTTGAATTATATCCTTTCATCCTTTCTTGCCAGTGGACGTTGTGTTGGCAGTCGGGTGGGTACTTGGTCTGTCCTTGTTCGAGGTGCAGATTAATCAAGTGTGATATTAATGATCATAGATTAATCCCCGGCGTGTCTTCTGGTTAGCTATGTATTATGTATTTCGTTCATTGTGAGCGCACTCTCCCTGGGAGTCAGGTGTTCCTGTGGTGTGAGAGTACTCTCCCTGGGGGTCAGGTGTTCCTGTGGTGTAGGAGTACTCTCCCTGGGGGTCAGGTGTTCCTGTGGTGTAGGAGTACTCTCCCTGGGGGTCAGGTGTTCCTGTGGTGTAGGAGTACTCTCCCTGGCGGTCAGGGAGGCCCGTATACTCACCCCCGTCGCGTATATCCCCAGACAGTCAGTTCAGTATTAAGATTGAGTCATGGAACATTGAGCGAGACATGATCACGAGTGTGTAATTCAAGCAGTAATGTCGGATTTATGTGCAGATAAATTTCATAATTTTCTGACGTTCCAGCGCTGTCCACACCTACTGGAAGCAAGGCATTAGATACTTACATACACACTTGACTACCTACACATTGGCTCAGGAACGCTTCTTAGACACCCCCCCCCACACACACACACACACACAAACACTGCCGCAAAATAGAAATCATTTTAAGGCGTTGAATGTAAGAGAAACATTCGTTCTCGAGCGTGTCTTACCTTGTCTGAGGCAGTGTTGCTTGTGCTCTCTCTCTCTCTCTCTCTCTCTCTCTCTCTCTCTCTCTCTCTCTCTCTCTCTCTCTCTCTCTCTCTCTCTCTCTCTCTCTCTCTCTCTCGTTCTTTTCCAGCGGCATATTTAGGTTCCAGCCGCTCCATCGTTCCTGGCCTGACCTGTGTGAAAGTTTGGTGGGCTTGGAGAGCCTTGCTTCCTCTACTGTGGCTAGACAGTTTTTTTTTTCATTATTTTTTTATATATATTCGTTAGACTTATAAAGATTAAGAGGTCATTAAAACTCATGTTACAGAAGGTTACACCATGGGTACGACGGGATGTGTTGGGACGAAAAGAAAAAAAGAAAAAAAAGACAGCCTCTTTCAGTAGCCCCCACCACAACCCTCACCAGCTAGCACCCACCACGACCCCCACTCCAACCACACACACACCCCACCTACCCTCTTTGTCACCCCCTCACCACTCCCTCCCGCCCACAGCCAACCACCACCACCACCACAGCCTGGCCCCTCTCCCGACTCCCACTTTCCCCCTCCCCCTATATCCGCCTCTCAAACCTCTCATCTTTTTCTCTTCTCTTTTGCATAATGTTCTTCCTGTCACTCCGTGCTACTCCTCCTCCCGTAATGCTACCTTATTACGCCTTCCTGTAACTCCGTCTTGCTGTACTTGGAGCAACCTGTAGCCGCTGCTGAGGGGCATACAGTCTGAGAGGGTCGGTGTTTTATCTTTCCTGAGATGAATGGTTGCGTCACTGGGATCCGCGAGGCTGTCAGCGACGTGGTAAGTGGTCATTGGTAATCGGGTCTTGGCCTGACGCAGACATACACACGTGCCACGAGACCTGCTCTCCTTTCCTTATGTACCTTCCAGTCTTCCCCTGTCGTACGGATACACTGCCTCCCCATAGCGCCCTCCCCCGTACACCTTCCGAAACGTCAGGCAAAATGGTGGACCTACGCGGTCTTGTACACCCTTTGTGGTCGAGGATGTGACCCATGAGCACGACGGTACGAACTTTTCGGTTTCGATGGCCTAACCCTTGACCTAACCCCAGAGGGTCAAGTCAAGAGACCAGGCCATCGTCCCCCCCAGGTGCTGTCGTCCTGCTGCTGAGAGCTCAACTTTCCCAACATTATCAGTCAGATCTACGGAGCGACATCACAACATTTGTACACGTCCGGAACTGGAGGCCCAGGTCCTGTTGTATACACCTTATGGGATTTACTTCTCCAGGCAGCGTTTTACGGTGTACGGTCCATTACACGCGGTGACTCGCCGGGATCTGAGCCGTGAGGAGACACAACAATAGCATTGTCTGGCGTATATTAGCATACCAGATGTGTAAAGATCGTATCTCATCGGTGCCGTGAGAGATGGCAGGTCCAGAGATGGCTGGCTCCTGGTGCCTTACGAAGCCTCGTGTCCTGGAGGGACGGTGGATGGAGGCCAGTGATTGCTCGTGTCTGAACCACTTTTGTGAGTGTGATGAAAGATGGCGAGACCAGTTATCACCATGTGTGAACTTGACGAAAAGATTTGTGACGTGGTGACCCCATACTTGCAGTGTGAGGTAGGGTGGAGCTTGGTGACCACCCTTGACCAACTGATATAACTTGGTCACTTCGAGTTGCCTTGGATTGTGGGCTTAGAGGAAGGATGAGCCAGGTTATGTGTATGGTTATCCTGCAGGCGCTTCCCTCTCCCCCAGCATTGCATTAGCCATTGAGGTCATCTTTGGTGCTTGCTGACAAATGTGGATTAGTACACAGGCGCTGTTCAGGCTTCCTTGTATGGCTGTTCAAGTACAACCGTCTTGTTATCCTTATCTGGGGTTGTTATCCTGATGATCCTGAATGTGTACCTTGGCTCTACAACTACAAATCGATGTTCAGTTGGTTGTTACGTGGAGACGAATGATCAGAGAAGGTGGGCAGGTACTGCATTCCAGCCATCTGTCTCAGCGTTACCCAACTGGCGATAACTCTGAGTGTTGTGGCTCGGGGGAAGGAGCCAGGGGTTCCCCTAACAGTAGGATGGGCTTGTGTTGCCCCTCCTGCCGAGCCAAGTCGGCCGCGCCCGAAAGACATAATGACGATAATGACGCCATTTGCCAACCCCCCGACGATTAACCCCAGGAATCATCAAGTATCTCAGTGATGATGATTTCGCTCTGCAGTCATTACCTCACACGAGAAGAGGTCGACGTGGACTCCGCGACTCCTTCTCTGGTCTGGGGGAGGGAGGGCCGTAATGTTTACAGAAATACAAGGAAAATGAGCAATATAACGAATATAAGTATGGGGATATAAGGCATATAGGCAGTGATATAAGAGATATAAGGAGGGGTATAAGCAAGGAACGCGAGGCAGATCCTTCGCCTCTCGAAACAGAAAGGTACACGAGGAAGGATAACTTCCTGTCACTCGTTGAATTCTCCTTGTAATCTTTACCCCCTGGAGGTTTGCCCGCCACGCCACCCCAGCCGCCCAGCATGACCAGAGCCAGAGCAGAGAGGCGGCCTCCGTGAGACTGTGCACCAGTCTCAAGTGTGTGGGTTCCAGGGGTTGTCTTTGCCGTGTGATACTGTAGGCTTCAGCCGGTCGTGTGGCAGGACTTGCCTCCGGTCAGTTTTGAGTCCAGGTGTGGTGAGACTGGAGAGAGCGCCTCTCTCTCTCCTCCTGTCTGTCTCAAAGAGCGTTAGTCGCGGTTGATATCTAAAGAAATCACGACCAATCGGGTACAGACTTCTTGTATATAGCGGAGCGGGTTGAGCCAAAACATTGCCTCTTATTCTGTTGTCCTGATCGTTTATTCAATGTGTCTGTTGCGATGATCAGGGCTGTTGGAGAGGAGATTAATCGTTCATGACTTCACTGTCGCCTTCATTGGTCCATTATATTGTTTTCCTCTCATGGTCGACCCCTGGCCGAGTCAGACAGACACCTGGTTTCAGTATACAACTGTTTTAGTCATCAAGAGTTTGATAATCGTAATGATAATGATAATAATGGTAATGGTGTACAGAAACAACTGCAGACAGAGGCTGGAATTCGACGAGAACTCGTACTAAGGATAAAGAGAAGCTGGGTTATAACCATGTGTGAGAGGGGTGGTCAACAGACAAGTGTTTACACAGACGTTAGTGGGTAGCAGCAATGTTGATATTGCTGATGTTCACAGTGGTTAGGGTTTGGCAGGGTCTCTACGATCTCCGTTATGAACATTCCTGTTCTGCACGTTACTGTGAACAAATCTTTTATCCTTCGTGTGAACGTACCTGTTCTATTTCCTCCTGTGTACACAATGTATCCTCTCTCTCTCTCTTTCTTCCCCTTGGACATTATTTTTCCCCCGCCATTTGCCACGTTGTCGTGGGTGTAACTTGCGCAGGGTCCCCGCCAGGGAGACGCATCAAGTAAAGCCGACCATGTCATCATTTCTCGGGCCTGACGTAACAACAGTAATTGTAGATCCGTCTGTGTGGACACCCGATTACTGATGTGTATAATTTGATCCATGTCAGCGTCATGAGTTACCTGCCACCTTTTGTAACCCCCAGCAAGATGGGTACGACGACCCTTTGAGCACGACTCGTGAGCGCGCACCCGACACGACCCTTGAGCACGACTGCACGACCCTAGGTGTGAGGGCGAGACGACTCTGCCAGTGTGGGGAGAGGCACGGGAGGGAGGGAGGTAGTGGGTAGTGGAGGAGGTATTAGGATCCCCCACACTGCTCACACCACCAAGGTGAGCCGGTACGCATCTAGCTGATCCTCCCGCTCCCAGCCAGCTTCGTCTGGCGTCCTCAGAGGAGAAGCAGCTAGGGGCGTCCATGGTGAGGGATCTCTCTCTCTCTCTCTCTCTCTCTCTCTCTCTCTCTCTCTCTCTCTCTCTCTCTCTCTCTCTCTCTCTCTCTCTCTCTACGAGTGTTAGGAGTCGCGAGGGTAACTCAGGGGGTTTGCTAGAGCGCTGTTTCTTATTCCATGGATGTGGAAAGTCTCCAGGGAGCTACAGGGGAGAGAGAGGACCATCGTTATCTCACTCCTGACCAGCGAGTGGTCCACATGAATTAAACTGTGAAGATAATGTTGGGATTTATTCGAACCTCCGGAGGATGATGTACTCTATCACGCGCACACACTTGGGGGGGATAAAGACCAGTCCTCACTGCCTGGCGTAAGATGCTTGCAGTCGGCAGGAGACGCCCATTGCAGTCATGAAGACACCAAGTATTGACGGAGACGTCGGTTCTGAGGCAACAAGACGTGCGCGCGTTGCTGCCATGGCGGAGACCTGAGTTATTTGTTCCCTGTGGTGGTTGATCCAGCGGACTGTCGTCGGTCAGATGATGGATACAGCGTGGCGCAGCGATCATTCACAGACTCGTCTCGCTGCCAGACGAAGGGGACCGACACAGAACATAAATCACTGCTGGATAGCGATCTTGCACAGACATTCTCCTTACGGGACGTTCATCATTCACTGATACTTTTCCTCCGGGACAATATCCTCCACAGATTTATCTCCTGAGTTACTGTTTGCGTACAATGATCTTTCACTGACACGAACACGAAGATAAGCCATCGTTCTACTGCGAATCTTGCATATTATTATCATAGTTTACGGACTCGCCAGCAGATAAAAAGTAGAGAGAGTGCCGCTGGGTGATAGTTGTACCCTGGGTTACTGCAGACGTCAGCCCCCTGGGTTGATGGAGAAGTCGGCCCCCTGGGTTGGTGCAAGGGGTTTCACTCCCCCTGGGTTGGTGCAAGGGGTTTCATTCCCCCTGGGTTGGTGCAAGGGGTTTCACTCCCCCTGGGTTGGTGCAAGGGGTTTCATTCCCCCTGGGTTGGTGCAAAGGGTTTCATTCCCCCTGGGTTGGTGCAAAGGGTTTCTCTCCCCCTGGGTTGGTGCAAAGGGTTTCTCTCCCCCTGGGTTGGTGCAAGGGGTTTCACTCCCCCTGGGTTGGTGCAAGGGGTTTCACTCCCCCTGGGTTGGTGCAAGGGGTTTCACTCCCCCTGGGTTGGTGCAAGGGGTTTCACTCCCCCTGGGTTGGTGCAAGGGGTTTCACTCCCCCTGGGATGGTGTAGGTATCAGACTCCCCCAGGCGTCTGTTTGGGCAAGGTGTTCCTTCTGATAAACAAGGCACACGAGGGAGCCACACCCCTCACGCCCCCCATCACCACCACCAGAAGTAGGACATAGCATAGACATTGTTTACCCAATCAGCTGTTATGGTGCAGATGATAGGGGCAACCACCGTGGGTGCGGGACGGAGATGGGGTTCATCTGTAGACCTCTGGACGCCATTCCTAAATTCATGCATTTGCCAACGCTTCGTTAAGGCTTGCCCCATTTTGCTCATTGTCTTTGTTATTAAGTTTTTGGTGGTACTGTGAGGGTTCACTCGATGCCTGAATGGTCTTCGTTATATTCGTTAATGTGTGTTGAACGATAAGTTTGAGAAAGAGGAAATTATAGAAATGATTCACGGTATCTTGAGACTGTGGTTGGAGGGTGAGTCGAGTGATGGTGAAGGTGTTGATGGTGAGCGGATGATAAGGGACGACTGGGGACGATGGACGATGAATGAGGATAGTAACGGTAATGATGGTAACTAATTAATGCCGAGAGGGGTTGGTTAGTGATGGTCGTATGTTGTTCAGTGGGGGGAACAGCTGATGTGGGTGAAAGTTGTTGGTAGAATGATGGAGTGGATGAAGTGAGGGCGAGGATAGCAAGCTGGCGGAGGACAGGATGGGAAGCTGGTGAGGAGGAGGATAGTAAAGGGGACGGAAGATAGTCACCTGGGGAGGAGAGGATAGTAGGCGTGGGAAGATAGTAAGCTGATGAGGGAGTGGATAGTAAGCTGGGGAAGAGACGATAGAAGACTGAGGGGGAAGTGGTTGATGTGCTGGGGATTAAAAGACCGTGAGCTGATAAGGGGATAACAGCAGTAAGCTTGAGGAGGAGAGGAATGGTAACTTGCTGGGAGAAAAGCTGGCGGGCAAGCTGGTTCATGAAAGGATCAGTATATTGTCGGGGAGGGAGATGATAAGCTGCTGGAGGAACCTCTCGAGAATTGGACCGTTGCCTTAGCTCCATCTTCCCTCCACAGACACCAGCGGCGCTCTCGTGAATTTCACCCAGTTTCTCCAGTTTCTTTCGTTCTCCCAATTCAGTTTATGACTGGGGCATTATTTTGACTGTGCCGTGTCGGGCACACACACACACACACACACACACACACACACACACACACACACACACACACACACACACACACACACGCACAAAAAGAATATATGATTTGAGGTAGTTTACCGTCGACGTCCATATCATCAGGCTGTTATCGTCTTGACCTGTTGGCTTACATGTCTGGGAGGGGAGGAGGAGGAGGGGGGGTGAGATAATGAGCTAGGATGTGCCAGTCAAGTGCCTCACTATCTCGTCCTCCCTCTACACCCTATCTCTGACTAATCTGATTTAATTACCAGGTAAAGAAGATGCCAGCCTCTCGAGAGTCTCCTGCCCGAGTGTGGTCTGAATTGCTGGGAATGTTACGACTTGAATACGTTTACGAGTCCCTGACTCGAAGCGCTTCGGTTTGAGTGATTCATTGTCTTTTGTGGGAGTGTCAGGTCAGCACGTGTTGTGTGCCTATGTGTGTTTGGGATCGTCCCGGCGTGAACCAAAAGAGTGCAGTGTGACCTGGGCGAGTGTGGGATCGTCCCAGTGTGAAGCAGACGAGTGTGGGATTATCCCAATGCGAAGCAAAGGAGGGTCGGATCGTCCCAGTTTGAACCGAAGGAAACTGGTTCCATCCTACTTCATTAGGCTTTGCTAGTACATGAAAGGTTCCTCACGTATCCATTCATCAGGGGTGACATTTGAAATATACCTGTTACTGACATCCACTCGAATGTTGCAGTTGTCCAGGTCTGTCTGCAACACACACCCCTCACCATCGCTGATCAAAACGTCTGATAAGTTTTCAAAGAAAAACGGAAAATCATAAGAGAAAGTCAGAGATTTCTAGTGATATATTTTTTTTCAGTGTCTTTTTACATCGTGTGACGGTTTATGGCTCAACTCGGTGTCAAACAGCCATAATATATATACCTTTGAGTTTTTACCTATTGTCTCGCAGTTTACTGCCATACTCTGGTATAAGAACAGAGTCATGTGTTCACATATCAGATTTTGTGTCCTGCGGCAGTTCAACGTCAGACTACCCGTTAACCAATCATGTATATCATTTTTGTGAGGTCCTTTTTGTCAATTTATCGGTGGACTGTTTTCATGTCATATACATTTGAATTTTTATGGCCTTCGATAGTTTATTGCCCGACTTTCTCTCTACCAGTCATATACATATAGAATTCTTATGTTTTACGACATTTGATCGCCAAAATCTATATTTACTGGTCGTATACATTTGAATTTTTATTAGGGTTCATTTTGAAATATTTTGTAGAGTAATGGTAATATATATATATATATATATATATATATATATATATATAAATATATATATATATATATATATATATATATATATATATATATATATATATATATATATATATATTTATTCCTTTGTGTCTACGGGGAAATGAAACTCGGTAAATTCCCAAGTGCACTTTCGTATAGAAATCACACCAGGGAAGATACAAGAAAGAAATATAGCAGTCATTCGATATGCAGTGAATAAACGTAGCTAGTACGCTATGTGGTAAACAAGTGACCATATATATATATATATATATATATATATATATATATATATATATATATATGTATGTATGTATTATGTATATAGGGTAATGGAGAAACTTAAATTTGATGTGGATATTTGCGAGGAAGATGTTTGATACCAAAGCTTTGAATACAACGCTATAATCCATGGGTTTGATGGCCTTGCCCTTTGACCTGACCCTGAAAGGTCACGCGTCAGAGGCCAGGTCATCATGACCACCCAAGGTTTGTACCCTCCTGGGTTAATATACTTGACCTAGTATCGTCAGAAATACGACAGAGGACGTAATCAGTGTACCAGATCGTTAATGGGTATGTTTCAGCTTCGTTTTAACCGCATGAAATGCTGAAACGTAATCTGAAATCACAGAGGAAATTTCAGGAACACACTGTCTTTGGCATGAAGGGAATGGCCGGCCCTCGCTCCGCTGAACAATTTCATGTTATTTACCTTCTTCTCTCTCTCTCTCTCTCTCTCTCTCTCTCTCTCTCTCTCTCTCTCTCTCTCTCTCGAGTCCTTATCTCTTTTTATCTCGGCCTCTTAACACTGGCGCGATCTAACTGGAGCCCGTGTTCTTATCTTAATTCCTCAGATACCTGCTGACGTCAGTTGGCATTGATTACCGTGCTGTTAAGATGTACAGGCAGGGCCGCTATCTTCCCTGGGCGGCGGGCTATCACGCAACTTCTGGGAATCTTTTTCCACTCTATCGTCGCTTAATAGATTCTCGACTCGTTTCGGTTTTCTATCAAATTGATTTTTTTCTGTACCCACCCCACCCCAACGCCAGGTTTCTCTGGCGTCTGATCCAGTTCACAAATCCGCACGTAGAAGTCCTGGGACACGCCCTTGGTCGAAGCTTTATAGCGAGCCCTTCAGTCTCGATAGACAAGAGACAGAAGGTAGGTAGGTTCGGCACAGCTTCGACCTGGGTTCTGCCGGAACTTCGGGGTCTTTTTGTACCTGTCGAAGTACAGTGCGGTGACGACGATTCGGAAAAGTGGGTGAAAGTTTTAGTCGTCGGCTCTTCCTTCAGTCCGGAATGTAGACTTTCAAGTGTTTGCGCAGGTTGCTGGGTGTACCGTGGAGTGTATATCCCACCGTCACAGTACACTCAACGTTTTTGAGTATATTTCTACTCGAAGATGCAGGTTTTTCTGAGGGTTAGTCCCTCCCAGATGGAAGCCTGGTCTGTCTCAAAGTGTTTATGGTAACCCTGCGGCGTCAGTGGTGAGGAAGTTGTAAATGGCTTCTGGGTTAACACGACTTCTGTCCAACATATCTGCTCGATTAATCCTCCCAGTTTCCCCCCGTTGTATTAATCTTAGAACCTTGAACAGGCACACATCCCAGGGTGCCTTGTCGCATCGACCTCCGATGTTTGTATTGAATTAACCTGGTTCACGGTGCATCGAGTTAGTCTCGGGAGGATTGATGCTGGTGGTGGTGACTTAAGTGATGCCCGGAACCACCACCTCACACCCTCCGTGTCAGGCAGGATTGCTGCTGGTCTTGCTTTCTCTCTGATGAAGACGAAGTCACCCGTGTAGGATGGGGATGGTTCGTTCCTCTATCTCCTTCAGATTATCATCAGCTGTTTGATGCTGGTATATCATATTTTAGACTTTCCCCATCTCTATCTTCTCTATTTTTTCCTTTTTTTTTTTTTTGGTCATGAATTGCCTGGCCTGGGTGGCTGGGTACTTTGTTCGTGACTAGATCCTTTTAACATTTAAGTGAATCACAGGATGTGTGTCACTGGTGGCCAGGAGTGGTAGACACGAAGACTTCGTTACACGGAGTTGACGGATGGTAGATGATTATAGCGTTGAGCGTCAGGCTTATCACCAGTAATAGTGTACTGGCAGAAATGGTCCCACGTTATCTAGGGTTGTAAACTACTCCCCTCCTCCCAACTCCATCTGTCAGGGTTGAAGGGTATTGAATCATCGTGTCTCGTCTTCACTTGTAAACATATAAATGTTTTTGTGCCTCAGACGTTCTTTCTTATGTCATTATTCCTGAAGTCATCCAGGAGACTTTGATGACGACGAGAGAGAGAGAATGTAGTTTAAGAAAGAGCATTAGAAGGGTAACTGAAAAACTGATGGGAAATGAGAGAAGAAGAAAAAAGTACGAGGGTCTGTTTTAGATTTCTGTGTCGTCCATGATAAGTTGGGAAGACGAAAAGACAAACATTGTGACCCGTAGAGTCAGAGGAAGTAGGGGACGGAGGTGGGTGTTGTGACGACTGTGCTGGGGTCGTCTGTCGTGGTGCTGGGCTAGTGGTGTTGGTGGTGGGTGCTGGCAGTGGCGATGACAGTGGGGTTTAGCAGTGGTACCCATTGCGTTCTTTCCTAAGTTTGTGTCCGATTCTCTGCAGTCCTTGTCTTCTGGTCCCCTCCTAGTCCTGTCCTCTTCCCCTGGGACTGTCGTAAACACCTTCGTGGTCTTCTCCTTGTCCTCGTCCCCCTCGTTCCTTAGATGGTGTTCCTGGGTCCTGTCTGTTCTCCTCTGTCCTCTCCCGGTCTTGTCTTGGTCTCAGTCCTGGCGTATTCCTAGGTCCCATCCAGGTCCTGTCCCAGTCCCCTGTTCGTCGTCTCCCTCTCTTCCTGTTGTGTCCTGCGACACGCGTGTGGCGAAATGTTCCTCAGTCAGCAAGCTGACGTCATGCTGAGTCATGCGCTCCTGCGCTGCGCTGTTGGCTTGGTCATGTATGGGTCCTGACAGGGGGTGCGCATTGTCCTGGTGAGGGGTGGAGTGTCCCGGTGAGGCGCGGAGTGCCCTGGTCAGGCGAGCAGTGCCCTGGTGAGGTGCGCAGTGTGCTGTTGAGGCGCGGAGTGCCCTGGTCAGGCGCGCAGTGTGCTGGTAAGGGGAGGAGTAACAAAGCATCATCACAACCATATGTTCCCCCCTCCCTCATCACAAGTCAGCTGTTTCAGAAGATTTTCCCTCCAGAGGCGTCTATTTACTTCTTCTTCTTCTTCTTCTTCTTCTTCTTCTTTAAATCCGTGGGTTTTTTCCCCCTCCTGCTGGGGGCGCGTCCTCAGTGATGAGAGCGTCGGCAAACAAGAGTCCTTGGCTTGCTGGGCGTCTGGCTGGCCGGGCGTGAGGCGAAAGATCACTCGGTCGGGCACAAAAGGTCTTCTGCAGCGGGTGACGTCACCTAAACCCCCCCCCAAAAGTCCTTGCGTCACGCCTCACGTCATGACTTCGTCATCACCTTGAGCCGGTCTCGCCCGCCAGGCAGAGAGAGAGAGAGAGAGAGAGAGAGAGAGAGAGAGAGAGAGAGAGAGAACATCAAGAACAATAGCTCAGTGATTGCTCCCGAGACATTGAATTACGACAAGCAACTCCCTCGTTGCATTATGCAATTATCATTGTATTACGGGGTATGATAGATGGCGTGGGGGGTCGAATCCCGCTTGACCTTTGCTATTTTCATTTTTTTTTTTTTTTTGCGGTTGAAGCAAAAAGAAAAAAAAAAAAACTCTCAGGGAAAGTTCAGACATTGTAAACATCTGATTCTTGCGTGTTGTCTGCGTGTACGAAGCCACTTAAATGCGATGATATGATTGTGACGAAGGTACTTTTTTTGATGTGGTGTGTTCCGTGTCTCCTCAATAAAAAAAAGAAAAAATTTTAAAAATTGAAATGTAATGACTTTATACCGATACGTGGAGCACTCTCGATTATTAGATGTATTTCCCAAGTACATGACTGGTTAATGGCTGATCTGTCCGTGCAGTGACACTTCTCTATCACCATTCCTTATGATTTCGATGTCATTCATTAACGTATTTTTTCCCCCTTTTTTTACGTACATTCCATCGCGCACTGACTTGCTCGTCATAAAGTGTTGAGTTGTTGTTTTTTCTTTTTTTTTCGATCGAATTTCCAAATTTACGGATTTTTTCCCGTTTTCTTTGTTTCTTTCCAATTTTTTTTTCCAAATTTGTGCGTTGTTTTAATTGTTTGATTGTTTACTAAGTTTTGTTTGTTCCCAGACCCATGTCTGTTGGTTCCTGTTCCACATACAAAGAAAAACTTTTTGTATCTCATTTTTCATCTTCCCGTTTTCCTTATTTTTGTATGTTTTCCCTTTACCTGATCTTTACCGTTTTCTGTGTTTCCTCTGCCCATTTTCCCTTTTGAATGGTCGTTCACCTTTAATTATTTTCTCTTGTAGTGTCTAACGATGCTGAACTTCGAATAGTTTTACTTAACTGCTCGTTTCGTATCCAGGGGAATTTTCAGGTCGTAAAGGGCTGTTCTCACCATGGTTACTACACTTGTTGAAGACTAGATTCTCACAGTTTGAGTAAAAGCATAGGAGATTCCAGTAATGGAGTTGGGTTCCAGTTCCATGGAATGAATGTGGTTGAATGTCGCATTACTTCATTTTTTTTTTTTTTGTTTTGTTTTTTCTGGATCTGTCGACTTTTTCTGATAGAAAACGTTTTGCCAATGTCGTGATTCCTACAATTATTGATTCAGACAAGCGAAAAGATAAATTTTTTTTTTTTTGCTCAAAGTCCAACGGGGTCATATTCGACGCCATCTCGAAGCCCCGGCTTGAAGCAGGTCGAACCAATCGACCTTACCTAACCCCCTAACGAGGGGGTGGGGGCCCCTTACGACCCTGACCTCCTCCCCCCCTCCTCCTCCCCCCTCCTCCTCCCCCCTCCTCCTCCCCCCTCCTCCTCCTCCTCCTCCTGCTCGACCGCAGTCAACATAAAGCTTAAGCCTTAGCTTCCTGCCTCAACAACATACACGTCGGACATGACGCTAGGAAGGGGGGGAGGGGGGGACCACGTCGAAATTGAAATAGTCATGGAAGAAAACGGTCGACATACCTTTGGGGGGGGGGGGGTAGGAATGGATTCATCTCTCAAATCACCATTACGATCATTTGAAAGGTCACGTGAAGTCGTCGCAAGACCTGATTGATACGGGCAGGTGGTTATCTAGGAAGACTGTCAGCGAGCGAGGCTACCAGTTTTCCAATATGGCGTCTTGAGAAAAGACTTTTCTCACATCTAATGACGTCTTACAATTTCTTTCTAACCCCTTGAGCCTTGGGTACGTTGGCCAGTACCCTCGGACCTAACCTCGAAGAGGTCAGGTCAGAATGCCAGGTCGTCTTATCAATGGGTCGTAACTGTCGTTTCCTGAGGGGTCGTGCATGGTCTTGCCATCAAAAGGTTAAACACAAGAGTTCAGACCTGGACAGGGACTCACTCGCTCATGTACTGTCCTTCCAGTGGGTTTCTCCTGAATGACATGGTTTCCAGAACAGTCTCGGTCTCTGGAAGGTCTCTACGCGTCCGGATCGATGTTGTTCTCTACAGTGGCTCGGTTTCTAGATAGACTCGTTCTCTCTCGTGGACCGTATACTTAACTCGAACTCCACGAAGCGAAACACCCTCAACTCGTTTTCGAACAAGCTTCGTTATTTGGGTCGTGATGAGGTGGGATCGTCGAGGTGGCGGTGGTGAGAGTCGAGCCTGGCTATTTTTACCAGTAATAAATCAAATCTAAATGCCTATTGCTGGTGGCTCCTCCTCCTCCACTACCACCACCACCACTACCCCCGATCACCGCTACTACTACCCCCCCACATACCTACCAACCCAACGACGTGAAGTGGAGGGAGACTTGTAGAGACGAAGACATACTCTCTTAACATAAGGTTATCGTCCGTGTTGTGTCTTCTGTCATTGTCCCCACACCCCGCCCCAGTCCGCCTCCCTAACCCCTCCGTTACAACAGTGGCAGTTCGAAAAATCTGGACTCCGTTACCTCTTTCAGCGAGGAGGGGTTGTTTTTCTCCGGGTGCAGCACGGGTGTTGCAGTAGAAAATTGCAAGACAAATTGGATGTTTTGTAGTACAATAAGGGTTTCTCTGGTTGGGGGATGGGTGGGAACCATGGGCCCCCATTCCCTTCCTCCACCCCCATATTACACTGTTGCCTCGGGGGGGAAAACCTGGTGGCCGCATAGTGGAAATTTTAACTTTTTTCCCTCACTTGCTCTAGGGGCTGGGGGGGTCACCGTCGCCTTCAGGGAATTTTGTGGGGGAGGAAAATTTGCCACCCGAAACTCGTTTTGTTCGAGCGAATTCTTTTGTGGTGAGGAGAAATGGTTGGTAATGTGTGGTAATTTGTTTCCATGTGATACCTGGTTGTCAGCCACATTGTACCGGGATGGTGTACTGTAAGCTGAGTACAGTCCCAGTGTACTGGGCTGGTTGTTCTCCCAGTACTGGGCGCAGTCCCAGTGTACTGTGGTATAAGACAGTATACTGGTTGGGGTGCGGGTGGGGTGTGTGTGGTGGTGGGGTGTGTGTGTGTGGGGGGGGGGGGATTTCTTTACCAGTTACTGATTTACCTCCGCTATTAATAAACTCTGAGGTGCCTGAGTTAGCCTTTGTTTTACCTGTTAAACTTTCGTCTGATTATACCCATCATTGTCGGTAAATCTTGTAATTTAGAAATTGGATAATGTTTTTACATGATGTGAGGTGAGGGTCGTGTCTGAACATTGTGGTCGGAGCCGTGACTGTACCGCGTGAGGTGGGGGGTTCGTGACTGTACCGCGTGAGGTGGGGGGTTCGTGACTGTACCGCGTGAGGTGGGGGGTTCGTGACTGTACCGCGTGAGGTGGGGGGTTCGTGACTGTACTGCTTGAAGTAGAGATTTCTTTCTGTACCGTGTGAGGTGGAGCGCCGTGACTGTACCGTGTGAGCTGGGGGTCGTAACTGTACCGTGTGCGATAAGGGTCGTGATTGTACCGTGGGAGGTGGAGGGTCTTGACTGTACCATGTGAGGTTAGGGTCGTCTTTGTACCGTGTGAGCTGTGGGTCGTGACCATACCTTGTGAACTGAGGGGTCTTGACTTCAGCTGATTTCAGCGCCATGTCCACTGAACCTGTTCCTATCCGTTGACGTGTCATACACGTGTTGATCATCCTGGGAAAGACAGATTAGTACTGGAACCTACCTCGTAGCGAGAGCGTCGTTAGATGGTCATTAATCAGTAGAGTAATTAGTCCATCATACGAGAGGGAAGAGGTAGATATATTGGTACTATTGTGATCGATGATTTGACTATGATCTTGTGTGTAACGAGGTGGAGCACAACGCTGATTTACGTGGGGTTGCCAAGGCATTTCGAAGACCTAGAATTCCTTCATTGTTGTGTGACACTTTCTTCTCCTGTAATTGACGCTCATATTAGCGATGAATTTAAAAGACTTATGTTGTTCAGCGTAGGGAGGAGGCGGAGGCGGAGACGACTACCCGTTGCTTTGTGCTGGGAGGGAGGAGGGAAGGGTACTTGTGGCTTCCCAAATGCACTGGGTTGTTCCTCTTATTTCCTTGTGTCTGTGAGTCCGTGCCTCTCATTACCGGGCCGCCCCCCTGCAGTAAACGGTGTCGGTGTGCGTTGGGATGCCGGTCCACCGGACCGGTTACCGGGGTCGTGTACGTACCGGTACACCTGACCGGGAGGAGGAGTGGCGGTGGGTCGTGTTTATTGTCCTGGACCGACGGGAACTGGAGCTGTTCGCTGCCGTAATGATCGTTGTTCAGGAATGGCCGGTTAGTGGTGGGTTGCCATACTTGCCATTAGTGGGCTGGTGAGTGACAGGTAGTAATGAGTTGACATACGTGACTTTGAGGCTCATGACGTTAAGTCAGATGTAAGGACCTGAAACAGTACTAGATCCTACAATCACTAAGAACCATTATATGAAGATGTGATATCCTCTGTGTTGCAGTTGTAGTTGGGATACAACAGCCTGCATAGAGTACACCAAGTTGTATGTTTAAGTGGGTAAGAGTTGTACTACATTTTGGCCTGATATGCGCGTCATTAATGGCATTAAGGGACATTTCTGGGTCGTAGATGTGTAGGTCGAGGGTGGAAATAGTGTTTACTGTCAACAAAGGTTACTGCAATAGGTTAAGTGCTTGACCCTCGAGATGTAGATGTAGTTGCATAAGTGTAACCTGATCGGTAGTGTGGGCTCAGTTCCAGTGTAATGTTGGGTGTTGTGACGTGGAGTTGGATGTGGATAAGAGGTGAAGGGTTGTTAGAGGCACGACCCTAGAGAAGTGTAGGGAATTGTGGATGTATTAAAATGTAGAGGCAGGAGCAGAGGTGTCTTGTGTTGGCTGCACTGGAGTAGTGTAGGGAGGATGTGGTATCATAGTGCAGATACAACGGGGAGGGTGTGCTACCGTGGTATGGGTACAGGTGGGAGGATGTGGTACCATGGTGTGGGTACAGTGGTAGTGTAGGGAAGGTGTGGTTGGAGAAGGGGCGTCCGTCCGCATACGCACAACGCCAGACGCTGACCCACCCAGCATTACGTAACGCCCGTAACGCGATGGGAGCTGTTACCTCTGCAACTCGAGAGCCGTGGTGCTGCTATTGTTACACGAAACACGATCTTCACTCTAGGTTTAAATCCGCGCGAGGATACGGACACATGGCTTATGACTCTTTTTTTTATGTCTTAGTCACAGGTGTAGTAAACCAGTACTCTCTGCCAACACACACGCCTCATTCGGTAGGGGTCTTAACGTAGCAGATGTAGAGATGTAAACAGTCTTGTAGAGGTAGGTACGCAGTCCATTGTAAGGTACGAAGACACCTCAGGCTACACCGTGATACGAGGATCGTTCGCTGACGAAAATCCTGGTCATTTCGTAATAGTTGAAGAGGTTGCCAGATACGACGATTGTCTCAATTTAGCCCCCCACACCCCCAAGGAACGTGTTCTAACTCAGGCGCTCCTAAAATACGGGTATTAGTTTGCATTATCTCTGGGGGCATGTCAGTCATGGGATATTTAACCCTGAAGACATAGTGTGTGAAGGAAACACTTCAGTTGATAGTTAACATCATCGTAAGCAGAGTCACACTGTGTTAAACATGAATGTGTCAGTGTCGCTGAATATTTTCGTACAGGTGTCTCGTTTGTTCCTCCAGCCTGTTTAGATATGCAAGCCGGCTCGAACGCACCTGTAGACAGGTGTACATGCAGGTGTCCCAACATTCCATCAGCCTCCACATGTGTCAAGGAGACGACGCCAAGTGCAGTGTTGCTCTGGGGTAGTGTTGAGCTGCTGGTACTGACGGTCAGATGGTCTTTGTGTAATGATATATATATTGATGGCCAGCGTCAGGAGTGTGTAACCTGCACGTTCGCTCAAGGGTCGTACCATCGTGCTCAAGGGTCTTACCATCGTGCTCAAGGGTCGTGCCATCGTGCTCAGGGGTCTTACCATCGTGCTCAAGGGTCGTACCATCGTGCTCAGGGGTCTTACCATCGTGCTCAAAGGTAGTACCATCGTGCTCAAGGGTCGTACCATCGTGATCATGGGTCTTACCATCGTGTTGAAGGATCGTACCATATTTACTTTAAGGGCTGACAGATGGTCGTAGCGGTCGTCTATATTAACACCTATGTTGGACCCCCTCTTCTCTCGTTGCCGTACAACAGTTA
>NC_092259.1:9948778-9986278 GCF_036320965.1 Panulirus ornatus | reverse complement strand
TGACACAGCTTGATGGATGACACAGCTTGATGGATAACACAGCTTGATGGATGACGCATCTTGATGGATGACACAGCTTGATGGATGACACAGCTTGATGGATGACACAGCTTGATGGATGACACAGCTTGGCGGATAACACACTTGGCGGATCTTTCGAAATGGGGGTGCCACTCAGGCGTGGCTGGGGTTGCGGGGACGACCAGCTATGCCGGAATTATGTCCCCCCCCCCACCCAAAAAAGAAAAATCGTCGCATGTATATACGCCCTTGATCCACCTCATGTGAAGGGGAGCCAAGGTAAAGATGATAGATGGATTTAAAGACTCCATGACATTTACCTCGAACATAATCTTTTATCGTACGTAAGTAAGCTTCCATCCCTCATTCAATATATTATCTTTACCATGAAGATTATTTCTATATATATATATATATATATATATATATATATATATATATATATATATATATATATATATATATTAATAAGTCATGTGCTTATGCATGTGCTTTCATAGAAGTTCTGTGTCAGCTTATGTATGTGTTAACCTTGGCGACTATATTTGTAGATTATTCTACGAACGCCTCCTTGTCTGTGTGTGTGTTTGTGCGTGTCGTCTCACGTGTGTGTATCTGACACCTCGGTCATCACAGTGGCTGGGTTCCTCGTGTGTGTGTTGTGGTAGACGGTGGGTGGGTATTATGGCATATGTGCTCTGTGGCTAACGCAGTCCTCGACTGCTCTTGTAAGTCGTCTTGGCGAGTGGAGGTGAGGCAGGCAGCAGCAGCAGCCACAGGAAGGAGTGTTAGGTCTTACGGGCGGAGTGATGACGGATGGGGGAAGCACACGGGTCGTTACCTGCTGTTACATCCTACCGTTGACGGAAGGAAGGGCCAGACGGGTTGTTAGTCTCCCGTTAACACCCCACTGGTGAATTAGGGGGAGTGACCGAACGGGGCGTTACCCGATGTTACACCCTACTGTAGACGTAGGGGGAGGGTGGAGGGGTGATTTGACCAGACTGGGGCGTGTGGTGAGTGTGTGTTCGTGTGACACATCGCCAGTAGCACCAGCGAGGGGCCCCTGCCCATACCTACCTCGCGCACTCCTGTGTCTGGCGGCGTCCGTCGTCACCTGAAGGAGGAGACGAGTGTTAGGGACTTTGGGATGATCCCCCATAACGAGGGAGGTGTAGGTAGCGTCAGGGGGGGCGAGAATGCAGTGGGTAGCGGAGCCTCGCGTGTAACTCAGCTCTCTCCAACAGCAGAGGGATGAGATATTGCGTTCATTATGAACTGGTATGTCCAATCACATTAGGTATGTCCAGTATGTCCAGTTGGCATGTCCATTATCACCCATCGTGTCTGGTTATTGGGCGGTATATTAATGCAGTACACGTAGCGACCAGTCCGGTAAGATCAAGGCAGACCGACCAATTAATCTAATTAAAAGTGTTAATGACGGCTTTGAGAGGGTGTCATAATGTTGCTCCTTCCCTCCCTCCACTTTATTTGGGGAAGAGCGGGAGGGAGGGAGGTCATGAAGGTGGTGGGGTGGATGGTGGACCCCAGGGCTCGTGCCTCCGGTAGGCTGCCACCAACGTATAATTCCAGAGCATTTTTCATTTACTAAAGGAAAAAACAGTAGACGATATCGACGGGAGAATGTTCATTAGAACCCGTTGGTTTTTCATGGGTCGTCTGTTGATGGTAAACTGTCGGTTAGGCGGCAGGGGTGTAGCAGGTGTGTGTGTGTGTGTGTGTGTGTGTGTGTGTGTGTGTGTGTGTGTGATGGTGAGGGAGGGAGGCCCAGCATGGCTGTGTTATCCTCTTCTGGTTATACCAGGTCAAGGTGGTGGCATTCTCACTCCTTCCTTCCTGCCTGCCTGCCTACCGTGGGGTCTCAACGTTGTGTCCACCGTCACGTAAAGGTTGTATCACATGACAGTCAGTCTCATGATCTTGTGTAGGATTTGCTCCTCGGTCGAGACAGACTTGCTGTCACGGCCAGAATTCCTCTTCAGGGAGAGGCCTTAATGAAGATGGAAAGAGAGCTCAAGAGAGACAAGGATTGTAAGTCAAGTTCGAGGTGTTAAAAATTGTCTGGATACGACTGAAGTGCTCAGGCTATGACGGACGACCTTGTCTCTCGTCCCCAAACTTTCTCGCGACACGCGACAGTATAAAACTATCAATAATAATATAGCCAGTAAAGGCGCAGTCTCCGGGAAAGTTGATTCGGGTCATCCGTGTGTGTGGATGGGCACACGCCTATAAAGTTTTACTTGCCTTTGGTGTGCGAGTCGTGCATATTTATGCTAATGAGATTTGAGAGGGACGATTGTACCTTCTGAGTAAGTGGGGGATCAAAACGCCCCCATGACATTATACTGCGGTGCTGGATAATGAGACTGACTTAATTCACCTGTACACGTTTTCAGGCCCCGGATCGACTATTAACTATATTATAAAAGATGATCTGTGAAAACCACCAGGCCAATCAGATACCCATGGCCTGTAATCATGTTAACTACGTTGGTATAGATTTTTCCCCCCGCGAGCGGATCAACAACAGGTTCACTCGGGGAGCAGGTGCGTTCCTGCCGCTAAAAGCCTCCTGAAACATAAGGTCAAACAGGATTTGATTGCGTTGACTGGTACCCAAGACTGTGAAACCTTAACCCCATGGTTGCCATGCATTCCTTGAGAATTGATGCACCTTAAGAGGCAGTTGGTACGGGTGTGTTGGTTAACGTAACATTTCGTATAACATGTGCTCAAGTAGCCTGTAATTTTGATGAAGAAATTATTGCATATAATGACCACCGAACACCTTAGATGAAGAGGAAGCCAAACCACTTGTGTAGTAAAGGTCAAGATAACGCCGGGAGTCTTGTCTTTTCTTGTCTAAAAATATAACATCAAGTTTGTCCTCAGTTTGAGGCATATGATATTCAGACTCCATGGGACGTTTTCCTGGACGATGTGTGGAGGAATGTGGCGAGATGGTGTTGACGTCAGCAGCACTGAGGACAAGTTTTCCAACTCTGCGCCCACCAGCCACTCCGCTCCGGTCTTTTTCCCTCTTTTTATTACCTCAAGCGTCTTCTCTGAGACTAATTCAGTGATAGATAATATAATCGAGGCTCTTTTAAGCGGCAAAGTGGATAACGTCTGGCCATTTTGCGAGGAATTGTGTCATATAAGTTATACTGGCGTGTGAGGGCGCCAGGGGCAGTGGACGGACATTATTGGAACCAAAGGTGCGACATGGCCTGCCCCTCCCCCCGCCTAACCCTCACGCTATAATTACTCTCGATTGATTTTCGAAGACTTTACTTTCACCCGGAATGAGTCGCAGATAATGATATGTAATTCCACGATTTTTTCCTCCTGATGAAGGATATTCTCCAGACCACTTTTTTTTTTTTTTTTTTTTTTTTTTTTTTTTAGATTGTTAAGAATATATAAATCCTCGACGTAAGGAGAATATATGTAAGTGACATCCAGACGTGGTAGTGTGGATGATAGTTGTTGTTTTTCAGTGGTTGAAAGAGGTGGCAGGTTGTGGTGGTTGTGGTGGTGACCTTGCTGGAGTGAGGTCATGTGGTTGCTGACCCCCTCCCCCGACCAGCCTCGTCTGGGTTGGTCTCGGGGTAGTTGCCTTCATGGCGGCGGCCACATAAGACCAGGGAATGGATGTGGTTATCGTCGTGCTCGTTCGTGTCGTGGTGGAATGTGCCGTGGCAGGAAAAGTTCTGCCGAGATGCAGCTGTTGTGTGTGTGCGTGCGGTAGTCAGGGCGATACGAACTGGTCTGGTTGATATCATTTTGATTTGATGTTATTTCTTCACGGATGTTTTGACATCTGTTTCCTCCCTCCTCCATAACTTGTCTGTTCCTCCTCCTCCTCACAACACGTCTGTGTTCCTCCTCCTCCTCACAACACGTCTGTGTTCCTCCTCCTCCTCACAACACGTCTGTGTTCCCCCTCCTCCCCACAACACGTCTGTGTTCCTCCTCCTCCTCACAACACGTCTGTGTTCCTCCTCCTCCTCACAACACGTCTGTGTTCCTCCTCCTCCCCACAACACGTCTGTGTTCCTCCTCCTCCCCACAACCTCACCTCGTGGGGCAGAGAGCATCGTCCAGGGCTGACCTCCTCCTCCTCCCTACTGTTGCCTCTTTTCCTCTCCCACACTAACCCCCCCCCACACTAACCCCTCCCCCACACGCATCCCCTCCTCCACACTCATTAATCAGTACCAATCGTGTACCCTACCATGTACCCGACCATGCCATACCCTCCACCCCACATACACCCCGCCGTAATATGTCCCCCACCCCTCCTTCCGAAGTGTCACAGCTGGTGATTCACGTCCTTGAAGTTGTCAGTCGCCATTATCACCACAGGCGCTGCGCTCATCAGCCTGGCCTCAGATAACAGTGGTCTGTCCCCATTAACCCTCCTCACCTGCACACCACAACACCTGTGTACACATGTAGTTCATCTGAGTACAGGCTGAAATGGACAGGCTGTACCCCCCAGGTGTACACCACAGGGTAAGGGCACGTCCCCCGGGAGGAAGACTCAAGATAACCTAAGGTCGGGAGTTACGTGGGGGAGGTGGATGAGGTCCTGGTAACCCTCCCCTGCGGGGAGGCCCCCAATATGATGACGCCATCTTGGGTACAATCACTGACTTTCATGTGATTAAGTCTTTAACCTCAGGAGCACGACGCCGCCGGCCCGGCCCGTCTTGCCCAAGGATCATACCGTCGTGTTCAAAGGGGTCGCACCATCGTACTTTCGAAGGATCGAACCGTCGTATTCAAGGGGTTTAAAGCTTACGTTCCGTCGCAGTATTAACATCGTTTGATGGCATCGCATGTCGTCAGGAAAGTCTCACTGAGGCCTTGTGTGTGTGTGTGTGTGTGTGTGTGTGTGTGTGTGTGTGTGTGTGTGTGTGTTGGGGGAGAGGGTCTTGTGTCACTGGCCTTATCAGCGTTAGATCACCTCCGGTCTGTAATCAGTATCGCTTGATTCCAGCCTTCACTGCACCTGGAACACGAATATAATTTACCTAATGCCACCTTGAGATCTACTGATATTAGTGTTTGGCATAAGCTAAAGCTGAGACTTAACACTGTGGCAGTGACTTGTCTTCATAAAGCCATAGCTTTTGATCGTTTTGCTCCATCCTCTCTCTCTTGAGGCATGTACTTTTTTGTGTGTTAGTGAATTCTTGCCATCAGCCGTAGTCAGAGAGACTCTGAGGCCTCATATATGGTTAGCTCAGAAGTTGTGTGAGTTATTTAGAGAGTAAGGAACTGAGGGCATAACTTGAGTATTTGTAAGTCAGTGATGATTTCATAATATCTCACAGTGTTTCCCGTTTGTCTGATCTCCGGATCACCGCGAGATACACATCTTGACCTAAATATTTTCTTGTTATGTACGACTTCATGACTTTAGAAGCCATGTCTGGTGGAATGGTAGAAAATGGGAGTAAATTGCAATTATTTTTTTGTTGCGATATTAGAAAAGAAAATATGATGGTCTTAAGCTGAAATCGTAAGGAGGTTTAATTCACTTGCGACTTTGGCGTGTATTAACCTCCCTGGTCCCAGCCACTGTGGCTCGTGTGTGTATGTGTTCAATTCGATGGTACAGGGAACCTCATGTGAGTATGGTCTGTGAGAGAGAGAGGCCAGTGTGCAGAGGGGGAACCCACAGGGGCCACCAATCGCACCAGACCTTACACCATATATTTGCACCTTCGTTAACTACTGACTGTTTCTCCACTGTAATTTCTCCCACCCAAACCTCGACTTTATCACCTGCAGCCAATTAGAAAAAGTTAATTGTCGAACACACATTTCAGACTGAAATCGAGCTGGTAACATTACCCGTTCGTAAGTAATTGGTATGTAAAGAAGGGATCTGTGCCTCACCAATTTGCATTTATGTTAACCTTAATTCGCTTCGCGGTAATGAGACCTTAGTGAACTTGTATTGAGAACCATTTCCAATTGAAGTGTAGGTGTATGATTCGCAGGTGTGTGTGTGTGTGTGTGTGTGTGTGTGTGCGGTACCTGAGGTAGGTGTGTAATATGCTGATGGTTGTAGGTAGCCTTGTTTGTTAGGGGCGACAGACGATGTGTTAGTCAACCCCTTAAGGATAGTGGAGAAGGGTCGTCTGCCCTCCCACACCAGTTATAACACACACACACACACACACACACACACACACACACACACACACTTTACCAATGCCGACAGTAAGAGAGAACATTGTACTTATCGATAAGAGGTTTCGTTTTCTTGATGGTAAATTTCATTTTGTGATAATCATACTGGACGATATTGTTATTAGATTTCGTTCAAGTTGCCTCCTCGAACAATTAGGTAACACATTATTGACGGCGATTATTACCTCTGAACTCTCTTTCCTATCATGGCGTAGATCATGTGTTGCGTTGCAATGCGGCCAAGTCGATCTTGCAACACTGCAAAAACTCGACGGTTTGACTTGGGAGAAAAGCTGAGTCGATTTGAACTTCAGCGATGAGTTGTGTTGCGCGTTGCTGTTGAGGATACTCACCTCGAGATGAGTAAGGCGTCGGTACAAGGGTTATGATACAAGGGAACATGGACGCTGAGTACGCAATACTTCGTGATTTAGCAGATGAAATACGAGAGTTTGATTCTACCCAGTTAACTTCGAATTATGAATAATTATACACCTGCTCAAGAGTACGAGAGTGAAATTAAACCTCGAGATAATCCACTTCGAGTAGAGTAGCGCTTTATTCACTCACCATCACTCCTCAGTGATGCAGGGTTGGTAAGAACTGTGCGCTGACGCTTCAGTTGATGTTAGATCTATATGGACGTACACTGACACTGAACACCAACAGATGTTGATAAATGTTCCCTGATAAAGGTTGGCCCTTGTCCATGACCAGCGTTGGTGTGTACACCGATAAGTATTGACAGTAATGTATTCACGGGCGGTGGCTCGCTGCGCACTGCTTCCCATGTACCACACCCGGGCGACGGAACTGTATTACTCGTGTGTGAATCATGTTCTCCAGTAAGTCTCAGGTCCGAGGCGGGGAGTTTCCTAGCTTGTGCTGGAGCAGGAGTATCTGCTTCCCTCACCCCTCCCACTACCTAGCTCAGCTCGACTCTACCTCAGTTCACTCCACCTCTCTCTGTCTCCTTCCCTCCCTCCGTCATATCATCCCTCCCGCTACCTAGCTCAACTCTCTTCTACCTCAACTCACCTCCGCCTCTCTCTTGTCTGCTTCTCTCCCTCTGTCTCGCCTTCCCTCCACCTCTCCTGGCCTGTATCTCCACACGTCAGGGGAGAGGCTGTGTGGATGAGATTTTGCTCTGCTCTGTGGCAAGTGGTGGCTCAGACCAGGAGGTGTGCAGCAGGTTGAACCAGTATTGCAAACTACCTTTTTCGGACGCAGCTAAGTTTAGTGGCCGTCTGTCTGTCCTTGGCCCGGCAGTGACGTCAATCGAGGCTGGCCAAGGCCACCGTCCTCCATGTTCTGTGGTAGTTAGAGATTAAAAAAAAAAAAAAAAGAAGCCGCCTGGCAGATGGGATCGCTAGCAGCTTCTCTTACGAGACTTTGTACAGGTGTGGACCACGACAACCACAGTTGCCAGGTACACTCCACAGGGAAACATATGTGGCCCACGCCACGGCCTGCCTACAGGCAGTCATCCTGTACTCATGGTAATTTTAGCTCATAACCAACATTTCTTTGAGTTACATGTATCATTCTCTACTATAACAGGATCAGTGAGACGACCTCAAGGGATGAATGAGATAATGAATTATGTAATACCAGTAAATACTCAAGTATAATGTCTTGTAAACCTGCGCGACACGTATGATGTCAAAATCAAATGGGAGTTTTCTTACCATGAGTAGGTATTGCAGGAGAGAGAGTACCTGCAGGGTCAGGTGTCAAGCTAACCAAGGTGAAAGCAAGGTGAAGCTGCATTATTCTGGTCTACTTAAGTTTTACGACCATCACCTAAATTAGGCGATGATATTCCCACACACACATTACACGAATTACTCCGTCCCCGGGAGGACCAATTACCTGCCCTCCGTCGTCTGCGTCTTCCCTCGATCCAGCTGCTGCTCCTGTGTACCAAACTCATGGTGGAATAAAACGAGAGAGAGAGAGAGAGAAACGTACTAAATACCTGTCGTGGTTCGGTTCGTAGCACCGCATGAATTCCCAGTTATCCCAAGATGTGATCCGAGAGTCGGGTCACCGTAATGTGTGGTGTACATTGGTAAAGGTTAAAGTCATAATTCAGCGGGAGGTCATGTGAGAGCAGAGGACAAGGAACTGAGCCTCGCATATGCAAGCGGTTCTTGCCAGGACATCAGGCCAGACACCCACCACCAGTCTTCCCCTGAAATATTTTGCTCTGGCTTCTCGTCAACTCCTCTGGATACTGACGCCTCCCGCCATTGCCACACTGACTCTCTCTTTCCCCGTAATGTACGAATAGGTAATTACACTCGTGTAATGAGTCGGGACTGGCAGCCTTAAACAGCCACAAACGTAAAGAAGAGCCCCGTAAATACTCATAAATTGAAAGAAAGAGACTTTTACAGCGGTGGAACATGACGTGGGTTAGATGAATCGGGGTAAGTAGAGACTGAAGAAATAAGGTAATATAAGGAGAAAAGAAATAGCATAGGCAATAGGATAGACCCTTGAGGGACACCACTGTTGACATAATGTGAGGAAATAGCGTCTTCGTCGTCGTCCTGGAAGATGTGTTTCCAGGTAAGAAAAAAAATTATGATGCACCTTGCCACTTGCTTTAGACATGTCCATGATGAAGGCTGTTTGATTTTGACACCCGTGTTGTTGTCATTTCTATAAAACATTGATACAAGAAAATGAGACAGGGTTCTTATGTCAGCAACTAAATTGTCTAAAAGGTCCTATCCTATGGACAACTTTCGAATTTGCGGATAGTCATATGTGTAACATTTCATTTAAAAATCGTTAGTGTTAGTATGAGAGGGATGAGGTGAAGTTGATGGTGTCCATCTTGAATTGTCACATCAGTAGGATGGCTTCAAATATCCTTTTATTCATTTTTTCTATATAATGATACTGTAGGATATTAGTTTATGTGATTGAAAGTTTTCGTCATTAAATATTACTGTTTATTTGTGTGTGTGTGTGTAAATTTTATATACATACATTTTCCCCTCTAATGATGCAATTGGAATTTAAAGTTTGGGATAATTTGCGTCACAAGAGCAGGTTTGTGTTCCTAGTGTCTTTATGGCGTGTAATGGTAACCTACTGAACGCCTTTAGTCTTGCATGAATAACGTATTAGATTAATTTATATTGATGAGTTACATTTATCATTGGTACTCCCGTGATGAGAGTGAGAAAACTACTGATACAGAGAAAGAGAAAACGTACTGGACGTGAAGGGTAACATTAATAAATGCTCAAGACCAACACTTTCCTTCGCATTACTGATTTCTGTTAGATTAAGTATGGTAAGTTAGACAGTAGTTCAGTTACTATTTAAGGTAAAGGTTCTGTTTTCCATCTTTTTCAATACGGTCTATGATACGCTTCGCATCGCCCGGGAATTAAAAAGACTCCAAAAAATGTTAGATTAGATTTTTGGGTTGGTATTGTGTCCATCTCGTAAAACAACAGATGAGCATGAAAACAATGCCAGCTGTAAAGAAAGCTAACGTAACTCGCACATTTTTTTAAGTGATTATTTGAGTTGTAGTAGTTGGGTAAAGTGTAATTATTCCATTGATATAATTTTTATCGATTTTTGTAAGTTAGAATTTGCTGCGTCGCAAGTTTGCATGGTATCATCCTTTACTTCAGTTGTAATATCCCATATATATATATAGTGTTCCAGATGAATAGGATAACTGAGTTACCGTTCCTAGTCCACTCGTGCTCTCTTCGTTGCCAGAGAAAACGGAATCTCGTATGTGATTAGGAATAACTTACGTATTTGTCGTTACTGGACCCAGATTGCCGTGAATGAAGACCTTAATGTTTTATGGTTTGGTTTACTTTGTGTTTTTTATTTTGGCACTTGGTAATAAGTCTAGTATACAGCCTGTACAACAATGCTTTCTCTATTTAGACTTCTTATTATACTCATAACCAAGACACATGATAGGTTCTTTGAGATACTGTACTGGTACTTTACCAATAATGGAGGGAGCGTCTGGTCCAGTGGTCGTGGTTTACTGTAGTAGGGAGATGTGATCCCATGATGGCCCCCGTACTCCACGCGGTGCTGGACCTAACCTCAGTCCTCCATGGGGTTCTGGCCAAGGTTTACGTAATCGACAACGCTGTCAGAACAGTAATATATGTACTGAGTGAAAATACCTTATAAAGAGGAAGAGATATCATGGGGTGAAAGTGGTGTAAATTTCGGGAATGTACATTTATGTTTACACCTATGTATACATTTTGTTTCCACATATGGATACATTTGTTCACCCTCGCTTAAACCAGAAGTTGAGACCATTTCATCAATTTGAAGCGACTGTGTTGGTAGATTGCATGAACGTGATTTACTTTGAATTGTAAGTCACAATTTGGTATGACTTCCGACGGCAGCGCCTGATAAGAAAGGTGAATATGTTTGCAAACTTTTTTCTACATGATAACTGGTATTACGTAAGCAAGTAAATGCACTAATCAAGGCCATTTGTTGTATATATATACCCCACTGCCACGCCTGGGTTTCGACCCCAGGCAACACAACAGTGTCGCTTATCATTATTAACGTAAGCAATGCACCGCTGCATCATTTTCTCTAATGCAGTTTTAGTTTCCTTTTTTTTTTTTTACTAGGAGAAGCAACTACCCTAGTCCCACAGTTCGGTTCTCAACCATTGCATGGTCATACCACTTCATGTACTGGTGCATGTTGTTGAACGCTTCAGCATCCTACCAATCGTTTGGTCTCAATCGTTTGGTCTCTCCCTCTGGCCCTCACGCCAAGCCTCAAGAGTCGAACAACTTACTCGATGGTTAGCCATGTTTTAAGATGGTGACATCCATATTTAAAGGTAATATTGACGGTGGATTACAGTACTCTAGAATTACTGAGCTCATATACTAAATGTAATTAACACATGTGTGTGTGTGTATGTGTGTGTGTGTGTGTGTGTGTGTGTGTGTGTGTGTAAGGTGTCCATCGTCAGCTTGGAACTTGAAAAGCGTTTAAACTTTGACCTTCCCAAATTTAAACGTTTGGCGCACCACTGGGGAAAAAATTATTAGGTATTATAGAGGTGACTTTTGACCAGACTCTTCACAGTCATGTCAGTTACCGTCCTGCCAAAGCAAGTCAGTGAACTAATATTACAAAATATCTAGGATGACTTAAAGTTGTGGTGGATGACGTGTTGATGACCATCCGTAAAATATATATGTATTTTGACACTGATGTGTGTGTGTGTGTGTGTCCTTCTCTGCAGCAATTTTCCCTCTGTACCTCATGTAGAAATACTACGTAACATTTCGTCTCCTTTGATGGTTCTGTATTTCCGGTGGTCATCACAACATACGCGATATCACCGTAACATCTAATCTCTCGTGGAAACCCCACAACACCAATAACATACGTACACCTCTCACGAAGCTGGGAGTCTTGGTCTAAACAACAACAACAACAACAACAACAACCATTTGCTATAGTTATACGAAGAAAGGATTGATTTGCTCCGGTGTGGAATCTTGCGAAGTCGCTGGATGTACATACTCGCTTTTCATAGTCGAGTTTGAAGCAGTGCACAGTTGGTCAATTTCTCTCGAGTCTGTGACCTGGAGACTTGGCTCCACCTGCCCAGCTACATAGCGCTGGTTGTCTTTCCCTCATGTGAAGATATGGTCTGGGGGGTTGTCCTCACGGGAACTGGTTGCCTGTGCCTGGCCCTGCCTCCATCGGCACCACATAAACGTCACGTGATTACTCTACAACATGGGAGTTCTGGGAACCAGTGCGCATGAGAAATGTATTCTCCTATGTTGGCTGATGGTGAATTGAAGGGAGAGAGAGAGAGAGGGAGGGAGAGAGAGAGAGAGAGAGAGAGAGAGAGAGAGAGAGAGAGAGAGAGAGAGAGAGAGAGAGAGAGAGAGAGGAGGAGGAGGAGGAGGAGGAAGATGTAGTGGTGCCTGTGTGTTGAAACCCCGCACTTGAGTTTCGTGGTTATGAAGGTGTACGCTGTGAGTAGTGCCGTGAGCGAAGCTGGCTCCTCGCGCCTGTGTTTACTTATATGTATCCCCCCCCCTCCCCCTCCCTATCTGTAGGCATCCCCCCAGGGTACCACCCACACGGGTGACCCCCCCCCCCCCCCCCCCAGTATCCTGGTCCGTGGGTGGCTGACCTCAACTTATATTAATATTCCATGATTGACTGGTAACTGGAGGGTAAACAGGATCGTTGCTAAAGGTCACCAAGTGCGCTAAATACTCCCGATTTTACGAGATCAACTGTAAATGGTGTGATTTACGTTCGGTATTGAGACGAGACCTTAACTTTTGTACGTGGCGGAGTAAAACTTTTTCATCTCAACACCAAAGTACGTAAAAAAAAGTGTTCAAAGCATCTTATTGACCAGGAGTGATATCTCTGGTTTCGGGCGAAGAAGGCGAGTCCTGTATGGTCGAGTTTCAATCCTACGCCTACGGGCAGATGAACCTTACTCTCTGCGACGGACTAACTGGTCACCGTGACCTTGGGGTGTGTTGTGTATCGCCTGCGGATGTGGTGTGACGCCATGACCACGTCACCAGCCTTGTTGACGGACTTTACCATAACGTCATCAAAACTGTGACGTCAACCGCCTACTGGTGCAGCTGCACTCATGTCTATATATACTGACAACACACACACACACACACACACACACACACACACACACACACACACACACACACACATATTAAATATGACACACACACACTCGCGCGCACATATTAAATGACACATACACACACACACACACACACACACAGAGGCTACGACTGTAGGGGCAGCCATAAGGCTGGTGCAAGTCAGCTTAGCCAGATATATGGCGTTGTGTCGAGGATGGGACACAGTGAAAGGAGGCTTAATGAAGATCCTTGTGATGGAGACAGATCGCAGGAACGAACAGTTAAAGGGATCCTGGGGTTGATGGTGCCCACCCACTCACACTACATCCAGCCAAGACAATTACAAGGAAATAAAACTATTTACTACAGGATTTCCAGAATGTATAAAGCCCAGATTAGAATATTCAGCATGAGTCTGCTCACCTGACCTGAGGAAACTCATTGATCTGCTGGAGGAGGTCCAGAGGAGGCCAACAAAGACCGTATCACGAGCCAGGGGAGCCGTGGCACTGGGAGAGGCTATAACAACCATGGAATTACCCACGTCTGGTGGAGGAAGATCGGGGAGACGTGATAACTGTATACCACCAACCTTCAGAATATGGGTCTGATGAAGTAAACATCAGACGGGTCCTTAAACTCGGGAAGACCCGCCCAGCGACGGGGGCGTAGATGACCAATCCAATTTACAAGTTGCCAAAGAAGCGATGGAGGTGCGGGAGCTGAGCGTGGAACAAGGCAGGAAACATATATGTAGACAGTGTTGATAAATGTGAAAGGATTTTGATATTTAGATGAAACTTTAAGACATGGGGGACTCATGACCGTCGAGTTCCTCCGTCGTTTAACACACACACACACACACACACACACGTGCATACGGATCTCGTGGCTGACGAAGCTGTGGAGGACAACCGGAGGTGTGATAAGACCGGCTGATTCCGTCTCGTTTCCCCATACCTGGTGCATGACGTCAGCCACTGGGGCAGGGGTGGTTGCTGTCGTGGTGTGGTACCTTCGTGTTACCAGGATTGTTACAACCAGTGTTACCATGGCTTGTGACACAATCCCAGCAGTGTGTGGTCAGAAGCTGCTCTTGTCAGGGTTTTTTTTTTTTTTTTTTTTTGAAGCACACGTCGCTTGAGACCCCGTGGCTTTACCAACACGAAGCTGGAGTTGATTAGTATACTGTCACACGATGACACTCAAACTGTAGTTGTATACTGATGCATAGACATACACTGTTGTTGTTTACAGTCATACATGGCAGTTATACCGTGGTTGTATACTGATACATAGGCATACATAACACCCATCCTCTGCGCGATACGCTGATCCTGTGACATAACTTCACCTGAGGTGATTCCATATCGTTGCCAGAGCTTGGTCTCCCCCAGGTGGACAGTGATGGACAGTGGTCATAGTTGTGTCTGATACCAGAGATGCGGAGAGAGAGAGAGAGAGAGAGAGAGAGAGAGAGAGAGAGAGAGAGAGAGAGAGAGAGATCGCCTTCCTGGGAATCCCATGAAACTCAGGAAGAGGTGTGAGGGGAGGTGGGAGTCCGTGCGCCTATGTGTCCACTTGGGACGCACGCCTAGGTGTCCCTTGGTGACCTCCCTACCCACCTCCAAACGCAGACTTTCCCCCACCACCCCCTCCCACTCACCCAGCCTCTTCAAGGCTCCCCACGATGAATGTGCAAGATGGAGTCGAATGTCACAGGGGTGGGACATTAACAGTGAACACGTCACGGGAGGATCCAGTCGTAAGTTGAAGCTACAATGAGAAAGAGACTTACGTCACTGTCGTATAGTGACCCATCGGAAGACTCAGCGTTTGCTGGGGGACACCAGTGAGGATTTAAATGGAAGATTTTGATCGTTAAGTGAGGGTGGGGGAAGCCAGTGGCGTGTGTGTGTGTCTGTGTGTGTCTGTGTGTGTGTGTGTGGGTCCCCAGAGGCTGGAGGAGGTCTTGGCGCTACATATCCACATTTCTGGCCAGTCTGTCGCCGTCAGACCCCCGGCAGTAAAGGTCACGGTAATATAAGTGAGAGAGTAGTGCAGGGGTGACATTCCTCACCAGCTCTTGGGGTCAGCTGGAAATTCAGACCTGTACCTGACTTCATGGACGATAAAATGTAAGATAATGGATGGGGGGTTTAGCCTGCCGCCTCCTATGTGGCATCAAGATGAGATGAGGGGCCAGTGAGGCGGCGGCTTTCCTGGTGTTTTGGTTGGTGGTGAGGGATGTCCTCCCGACGGTTGATTGCTGTCGTTGACGCTGGGGTCACTAGTGTGGGGTGGTGTCTGCCGGTCATGGTGGCCGCTGCCATCATACTGATCACCAATTACCACCACCTGGCCCAACGTCCTGTCGTACGTGTTTGTATAGAACGATGAAATTAGCGTCGGTCGGTCGGTATGTGTGTGTGTGTCCTCGACGTCCAGAGTTTGCTACGACTGTTAGCGAGAGGACCGTGTCATGAGAGGTTCTTTTGAGTGTGTAAATGTACCTCTTTATTCCTCTATGGAGTGGAGGTTTTCCATACCTCGCCTCTTTACCTGGTGACCTGCGTAGCATCCCTCCCGTAATGTCATTCCGGTCTCGGTTGTCCGGGATCACGGCAACAGGAGAACTTACAGGCGGAGTCTGTGGTCCTTCGGGTCGTTTTGTCGCCGCAAGATGGTCATCTGTAGCGACAGCAACAGGTCGTCAGGTAGAGGCAGCAACAGGTCGTCGGGTAGAGGCAGCAACAGGTCGTCCTTTTGGTTGTTCTTTAGGCACGGTACTTCAACCATAAGGACCTGTGTGTGTGTGTGTGTGTAGTGTTGCAACACGGTGGAGTGGCTGGTCTAGGTGGGAGGAGTGTGTGGTGAGGGCCGGGGTCCGGGCGGGTGTGGGCTGCTGCGGAAGTCACGCCCGTCCGTCTGGCGTTGGAGGCCGACCACCTCATTCATGACGCCTCACCACGTATGAATGATATCGCGAACTGCTTTGCTGAGAGACTTCTGTGTCTTGTACAAGACGACACCCATGAACGGGGGGGATATGAGAGGTGAGGAAAGAGGGATCAAGTAATGAGGAAACGTATAGGTGAAGGCCAGACTGGTAGAGTGCCCGCCACCACACTCAGGATAATATGAGCTGGTGTTGTCGCCTGGTGGTAGGAGCCGTGTCACGCGTACGATCGTGGGTGCAGGACTGTGTGGATGTGTAACCCATGACTGTGGCGTCATAGGTAATGATACGATACATTACGAACACCTGACCCGGTTTTTCATGGTTGTTCTGGACGCCCACAAGTCACAGTGCGACCAGACTTGCTCCCTGGCGAGGGCTTAGTCGACCAGGTTGTGCGTTGCCGTATGATCATGTCCCCTACAATCTGGTTGATAAGTTACACCAGAATTTTACACCACACGTTACACTTAGATGATCCAAAGGTCCTCCTGTGTAGGTGTTATAGATATATCAGTTTTCCATAATGTCTCCCATCGTCATTGCACTGGCATCTCTCCTGTGCTGTACCATTCCTACTACAGAAATGTTTCGTGTTTGTAAACTTATACAAAATAAAACCAACCGATATGAAACTGATTGCATCTCTGTCATCTGTATTCTGATGAGTACAGCTTCCAAGCTGTTTACCTGTCCCGGTAATGTGGATAATTTAGCGTGTCGACGCGGACGATGGAGTACCAAACGGACGCTTTCAGTCTAGGCAGAACCTCCGGCCATTGTGTAGCGGCATTACCACACATTGGTTATTCCAGTCAAGAGAGAACCCGTGCTAGTGTTATCAGCGATCTTGCTTGTTTCTCTATATTTAAAGTTTTCTGTATCCAGCTGTCACACTTGTGGATTTGGCTTCGTTTTCTATACCCCCTTCAATAAGCCTTGTCTTGCACTGGTCCACGCCAGTCTTTCTAGAATATTATTATCGTCAATCCGACCCCATCTATATACCGGTGTGACGTGATTTCTTTGTTCCATCCTTAGCGGTGGAGTCAGAATTGTTTCCCCAGTTAAATCTCATTTCCAGAGTGCCACTGGAGCCGGAAGACCTGGTTGATAATACGTCAAAGTTTCCAAGGCTCGAACCGTCATACTCAAGGGTGCAGTCACAAAGTGTCGGCCATAAAGACCCGGTCCTTGGATCTTTATTGCTCCCTGTATCATTTTTTTTTTTCCACGCCACCTGCCACCGGAGAGGCAGGAGTGCACGCGCTAAATTCGCCTCTCATGCGGCCAAAATCAAATGGACGCAACACACAGCCAGCGAGGCCATAAACCTCTTGATAGTTCAACGCGGACAAAAAGCTGTCGCCAATTAACGTTGACTGTTTAAGTTTTTTTTTTGTAGAATGTTACCGGAGTGTTGTCGTGGTAACTGGTTGTAACGTGCCAGAGGGGACGTGGTGGAGATAGCATCATCAACTGTTCTTTCCAGACATCACAGAAAGCCCGCGAGAAGGAGTTTAAACAACATGAATTTTCTCTTCAAATTCCAACATTCGTGTTGACTTTTACAGACTATATTGGCCGGAAGGTGCGGCCACAGCGACGTATTACGGTTCATTTTGTTGGTGAATTCAGGTCAGGTAACGTAACGTTTTTAACACGCTAGGTCACGTAACGTTCGAGGCCGTGTGACCAGTAGAGATCGAGAGAGTCTGGAGGCAGGTTAGTAACCTGGTTGTGTCCCTTATCCCCCCGTGTTACCTCCACGGCTGCGGCGACCGTCTGGCCACCAGACTCACAGGGGCTCCATTTAACTGCCATACCAACATAGTGCCACATGGCGGACACATTGACCCTTCCCTCTGGGCCCTCATCATTCCCGAATCACGTTGACCCCGTAGTCTTGGTCCCACACTTCACGTCGTGTTGTGGAGGAGGGTGTTGTCAAATATCTTGGGTGTGAGGGCGTGTCGTTGGACTGTGGCAAATACATTGTGATTTTCCTCCTGCCACTTGTAGTGTGCGGGAAGTGGGTTGTGGGTGGTTGAAGCCATCAGGTTTTTGTGACGACTCGTATGATTCCGTCGACTGATGGGAAATTACAGTAGTGGGAGGGAACAAAGGGCGCTTGGTGGAGGTTTTCCAAACTGATTGAGGGTCGCCAAGTGCCATGTTGTCCCACAGGGGCAGGTGGTAGCAACAGTCTTCCGTAGAACAGACTGGTGTTGGCTGAGACCTGGATATAACATTGGAACATCTGGTACTTTGTCAGAAACACCACATGTCATGTGAGGCGGCTCAGTAACGCACATTGGTGTTGTTTATTAATCCATGATGTTTAATGTGTTGTGGAGGCAGGTCTTATGCTGCAGTGTGAGAGGGACTTCTGGGACATATATATACACATGTGGAAATACCGTCATGGGTATGGTCGAAGACCATGTGTGTATGTGTTCGAGTCTTGCAAGATGGGAGGAGGGGGGGGGTTGTTGAAAGGGTGAAGCAGCAGCACAAAGAGCAGGCAGCAGTAAGGGACAGCAGCAGCAGCAGCAGCAGCTAGTGACAGTGGTAGCAGGGGCAGCCACAGCAGGAGGGAGATGAGGAGTCCCAGAATGCGAGCCCCAGACAGGACCGGCTGTTAATAATGGTCCACATCCTCGGCTGCTGCCGCCCCGCCGCGACGGCTCGCTGGCAAATATTTTACATCTGGTCAGGACCGCCTTTCACGGTGGATAGGGAGGGAGGGAGGTGCCGGGAGGAAGGAGGAGAAATGACTTCATTTCTACACCTGTGACTGGTGACGTCGAGCCAGATGATGGGTGGACGTGGATATACTCATCTGCCGGGTTCTGAATGCCGCTGATTAGGCTTTCGTGGAATATGATGTCACTTTGACGTCATGAATGTATGTGGGGGAGGGGATAATGTTGCCACAGCGGCATTGGCAGGGGAGAGGAGGACACCTGTGCCAGAGGGAGGGAACCTGAGGGCTGGCTGTATCAGTCAGTTGTGCCGCACCGTCAACCCAGGACACTTAACGAGGCCCCACCGACGCGTCGCGATACCGGCCGAAGTCCACCTCCCTTTCGTCCCCTCGTACGAGTCTGACGTATTTCAATTCCCCCACCTGACTGTTGTGTTCTGCTCCGTGGCCATCGCACCGCCAGCAGAGGTGTTGTACTAGGTCGCCCCCTCCGCCGCACCGTCCTCGCGACTCGTGATGTGCACGGGTGAGGGAACGGTTTGGTCAGGCGGCCGAGCTCCAGGGAGCTTCATCTGCTACGCTCCCATGGTCGGCCTCAAGACTCACACTGGTCATCTTGACTTGCGTGTTTTGGTGTTACCACACGATCTAAAAAGGTTCTCACCAGTGTGGATCAGAGGATGAATTCGTTATTAAACCTTGAGAGTTCATCGCACTAGGTGTGGCTCCCTGTGTGTGTGTGTGTGTGTGGATGGGGGTTAGCGTACGACGGAGGCTAGAGGACATCTCACAGTTCAGGTGTGGTCGTGGTGCTCTCCTGGTCCCAGGCAAGCGTCCCAGTGTATCATCCGTCCATAGTTCCACGTGTCGAGGGTTCCTACCACCCTTGCCTGTGCTGACCCACCCTGTGGTGTCGGGTATGCTCATCACAAGTGTTCCGACAGTAGGGTTTGTGCAGATGTGTAATTCTGGCGCTGTTCCCCCCGCAAAACACCTGCTTTCTTCCCTCTTTCTGGCTACTTCTCCGAGCCTGAGGAAGGCTTCAGCTGCTGTTAACGCGAGGACGCAGCTTCTGTACCGTAGCGGGATGTCGTGACCGAGTTTAAAGTGAGTCAAGTATTCGTGTTGACTCCCGACCAACCTTCATGCACGGAGGCCTCCCGTCTGTACGGGACGCCTCCCTCGTCATAGATCTCTCCCCGCCTGTCTCAGACGACGTTCCCTCTTCTATCGACGGACGACCTCTCTCTCTCTCTCTCTCTCTCTCTCTCTCTCTCTCTCTCTCTCTCTCTCTCTCTCTCTCTCTCTCTCTCTCTCTCGGTCGTCCCCACCCCTCCATAGGCACCCTGCTCTCCCGTAATACTTCCCTGGGCCGCTGCCGCGTTGACGCTCCGCTGTGGTGTACCAGCTTTTTCCCCTCGATGGTCGTCCTCCAGGTCACCACTCAAGGTGCGGCCTCTTGTCTACAGCTTCCCCTTCCACGACGGTCGTCTCACTCTCTCTCTCTCTCTCTCTCTCTCTCTCTCTCTCTCTCTCTCTCTCTCTCTCTCTCTCTCTCTCTCTCTCTCTCCCACATTCTTCTCCCCGTCCACCTGAGGACTCCAGCAACCCCCCCCCCCCTTACGTCGAGGACGTCGCGGTCCTAACCCACTGAAGCTCGTGTTGGAGACGTGAGTCGGCCGGCCGGCCGGCAGGACTGGCCTGATTGTGAAGTGAGAGTGAGGCAGTATAATAACCCCCCTCCTCCCCGCCCTCCCCACTCCACCACCGCAGTAGCGTGTTAACCACGACCATTTATCTCGTCAACAGCTTGTTCATGGAGATGCCAACACCGACACAGATCTCAAAAAAGGGGATGAGGGGGGGACACTGAGGCCCGCACCACTGTCGCCTCTTGGTCATCCCCTCAGCCTCCCACATCCCGCGTATATCGTGGGTGGGGGTGGGTGGCTGCCTTCACGTCCACGAAGGCTGTTCAGTGTTGCAGGGATAAAAACCAGGCTGAAGTTTGTCTTGCCTCGCATCGCATTCCTGGCTCTACGTGGAATCGATGTAGATGTTAGACCTTCAGCGCTGTGTGCGGGGATGACGTGATGATGACGTGATGATGACGTTTGCCTTCAGCGAGTGTTTCCCCACAACGCGTGTAGGAATATCATTGAAAAATGATGATAATCATACCAGTCATGAAGGTGTCATTATCAGTAATTATATTACTGATATTGTTGATAACGCTGGTTAATAAGTACACCCAAGGGTTTAGTTCGAAGATTTCATCATGTGCGATTCAAAAATAAACAAGGAAAATGCCAGAATCGTGAGAGCAGTGCCAACACAAGCTTGTCCTCGACTTGTAGTTCCGTGTTGAAGTGCACTTGTTCTTGGGTCAGGCCGCACAGTTACGTATCGTTACCCTTCATCAGCAGACTGTCATGAATGTAAGTTTCTGTAAGTAACAGAAATAGCTTTTGTAAGTACGGTTAGGTGGGACCCACAGGGCCACGTCGTGTTTGTAAGTATGATAGCTAGGGGGTTGGGGGGGTGTCACAGGCCACAACGTGTTTATAAGTGTGATTGTTGTGTGTGGGGGGGGATGGGTCAGAGGTCACAACGCTCTGCCGGCAAAACTTCACTGCAAAATGTTTATATGATTCACTCGTGGCTGTTCTCAAGACCACTCATGCCTGAGTTTTATTTTCCCCTTGAGCATGATGGTACGACCCTTGAGCAGGACGGTACGACCCTTGAGCAAGACGGTACGACCCTTGAACATGATGGTACGACCCTTAAGCAGGACGGTACGACCCTTGAGCAAGACGGTACGACCCTTGAACATGATGGTACGACCCTTAAGCAGGACGGTACGACCCTTGAGCAAGACGGTACGACCCTTGAACATGATGGTACGACCCTTAAGCAGGGCGGTACGACCCTTGAGCAAGACGGTACGACCCTTGAACATGATGGTACGACCCTTAAGCAGGACGGTACGACCCTTGAGCAAGACGGTACGACCCTTGAGCAAGACGGTACGACCCTTGAGCAGGACAGTACGACTGTGAAGTGTGCGATGGTCTGGCCGTTTCAAATGATCCCGACATTGTTAGGTCGCCGCTTGAGCCAAGGGGTCGTACCATCCTTTTTAAATCGGTCAACGTATAGTTAAATGAATCTATTTATTATCATTTGAATCTCCTGTACGAGGACAGTAAATATCTTCCGAGCGTATGCTTTAAAAGATGAAGCCATTTGTACGCGAACGAAAAAGAAAGAAGTACGTGATATATAATGTATTTACGGTGTTGTGAAGGCTCTAGCGTAGTGCACTGTAGTTAATCATTTCTTATTTTTACGATAGTTGCATTAGCGGTATCTGTTGCGTGTCGTATTTAGTGACACACACACACACACACACACACACACACACACACACACACGACAGCCGGATACATGTTACGAACTCGATGTGTTCATGGCGACCGGGTGTACACATGAACCTCACGGTATGTACTTGTGGCTTTCTGAAGTGGTGTGTAAACCCTTGAGTACGAGGACGCGACAACACCTGGAGTACGACGACTGAAGCCTTGGAGTACGACGACGTAGCCCCTGTGTTACCACGACGTAAACCCCTGTGTTACCACGACGTAAACCTCTGTGTTGCCACGACGTAAACCCCTGTGTTACCACAACGTAAACCCCTGTGTTACCACGACGTAAACCCCTGTGTTACCACGACGTAAACCCCTGTGTTACCACGACGTAAACCCCTGTGTTACCACAACGTAAACCCGTGTTACCACGACGTAAACCCCTGTGTTACCACGACGTAAACCCCTGTGTTACCACGACGTAAACCCCTGTGTTACCACGACGTAAACCCCTGTGTTACCACGACGTAAACCCCATCGAGAGCGACGACTTAACCATACGGGAAACAAGAGATGAAAACATCCAAATGGCAGCGTTTTATCGAGCCTAATGTCGACTCTTTCCCTGATGAATCAGGTGACCTAAAGGCCTATCCTGAGGTAGTTGATAAGACGAGTTAATGTACAGTATTGATCCAAACCTAACTCTACCTCTTGCCCCAGTTGTACCAAGTAGAACAAAATAGTCGTCCATCAGAGTCGAACCGGTGGCTTCTGGTATACTAGACTAACACTCAGCCACTCAGGTGACGCGGCGGGTGGCGGCCACGCTCTTGTTCAATTACTCGGAAGGGAATTATTAAATGGACGAAATGAAATTGTGGAACATTCATTCTCTTGTCCTCCTGCCAAGGCGCCTAACTCCGCCGGCTCTAGCAAGTCTTTGTTGGTGTCTTTGGATATATATATATATATATATATATATATATATATATATATATATATATATATATATGGGAGCGGGAGGCTGGAAATCCTCCCCTCTCATTTTTTTTTCTTTTTTTTTAATTTTCCAAAAGAAGGAACAGAGGGGGGCCAGGTGAGGATATTCCACAAAGGCCCAGTCCTCTGTTCTTAACGCTACCTCGCTAATGCGGGAAATGGCGGATAGTTTAAAAGAAAAGAAAGAATATATATATATTTATATATATATATATATATATATATATATATATATATATATATATATATATATATATATATATATGTCGATCGATCGATAGATATGAGTAAGCCGAGTATATTGTAGTGTGGATGTGTCTTATGTTTAATGTGTTGGCTTCTAGCTCTGTGATGATGGCAGAATCTGCTCTGCAAGCCGTGTGATTCAACTGTTGGCATGATGACTGTTACTACGTGTACTCCTCCAACGAGAGGGTCGTCATGTACTCGGATGACGAGTGTTGGTCGTCGAGGATTGACCTGCAGTGGAGGGGGTCAGGTCAGGGAGGAGGCCCCTCTCACCAGTGGAGCTGGACACGTCACAGCCCAGGCTGGTGTCGAAACTCCTCCTCTGTGTTTATAGATCTTCCCCAGCCTGTTGACCCGTGAAGGGGGGTCTCTGCCCTCCCCTGTCTCAGGGCTGCTGTAGGCGCAGTCTGAGGCGCTGCTGCAGGTCCAATCTGAGGCGCTGCTGCAGGTCCAGTTTGAGGCGCTGCTGCAGGCGCAGTCTGAGGCGCTGCTGCAGGTCCAGTTTGAGGCGCTGCTGCAGGCGCAGTCTGAGGCGCTGCTGCAGGTCCAGTTTGAGGCGCTCCTGCGGGCGCAGCCTGAGACGCTGCTGCAGGCCCAGTCTGAGGTGCTGCTGGGGGCGGCGCAGTCTGAGGCGCTGCTGGAGGCCCAGATTTTCACTGGGGAGGTTATTGTTCCTCAGTGTTGTAGAGATGAGATGGAATTGTGAGGTTTGTGAGGTTATCTGGCAAACGTAGTTATCAGTGTAAAGTCAAGGTTTGTGGGACACACGATTGGTCGACTCGTTAAGCACGACGATCCATCTCTTGAGGATTGAGACTTTGACCTTTGACGTTCCTCTCGAGGGTGAAGTCAGAGACCGACTCACCATACCCAAGGAGTCGTACTGTCGTCCTCAAGGATAATACGGTCCTCCTTTAGGGTCGTACTGTCGTCCTCAAGGATCGCACGGTCGTCCTATAGGATCGCACTGTTCCTATATGGTCGTGCTGCTGTCCTCAGGGGTTGCGCTGTCGTCCTCGAGTCATACTGTCGTCCACTAGGGTCGTACTTGTCGTGGGTAAGGGTCGTCCTGTCGTGCTCTAGTATCGCACCATCTTGCTCAAGGGGTTAGCAGGTCCCTGGTATAAACCTATTATCTGTCTTTCTTAAGATGTGGTTATTGCAGCCACCAAGTCTGGTGTGTGTGTGTGTGTGTGTGTGTGTGTGTGTGTGTGTGTGTGTGTGTGTTATCTCGTCAGCATCGCACGGAACGACCAATAACTCTCTTGCAGTGAAATATTTCATTGCGTCTCAGGTCATTAAGACGACCCTTCCCTCCCGCTGCGTGTAAAAGGTCATTGCCCAACCAGGTCACTTGGGGGAAGGGGGGTGGGGGATGCTCGCTTGTCCCACAGCCTCCCACAGCACCAACCTGCCAGTGGTCCCCCTCCTTGCTGGTGTCTACATCGTGTGGTGTACATGATGGTCACGTACATTGGGGTAGGAGTGGTCAGTTCCCTTCCCTTGGGTTGTGGGTTGACAGTGTCCAGCCCGCCTCCCAACAAGGCCTCCACCCCTCATGTCTCTACCCTCGCGAGGCCTCCACCGCCTAACCCTCCCTCTAGATGGACAAGGACTACCTGTGGTATGCTCGCCTTCCCCGGCGGACATACGTCAACACAGGTGTGTGGGAAGATGTTCTTCCCCGTGACTGAGAATTCGTGGGAGACGTGTGTTTGAGACACCAACAACATCTTGAGCAGCGATATCCACCGAAAGTTTGGAATACCTGAAGGGGAGACATTCCTCGTGTATAAGAATATAAATCAAACCTCTGCCGTTTCTCCGTGTCCCGCCGAGGCAGTGATAGACGAAGCAAACATGGAAATGAAGAAGGGTTGCGATTAGGAGTGTCCCAACCTCCCTTGGCTTCGTTTGTCTCATTAATATTCTGTACGTGAAGCGAGTGCTCACCATTTTTTTCCCTCTGTGGAGATGATGGTGGTAAGGCTGCGAAAGACGCTTGGTCTGGTGCTTATCATGAGCAGCAACATGGGGGCCTCTTTTATAATTACTATTGCCGCTACGCTGGCTTGAATTGCTTTCACCCCAGACTCGTCCTCTTGTCTGTCCTAGATGTTAGCTCCCAAACCCCATCTTGACTGGTCGGTCCTCATGTATTCTCGTGGTTAGTGTTCTCCATGGATTGTGTTCTGCAAGGCCTCCAGCTGCACTGTAGCCACAGGAGTCTGTAGTGTGAGCCACGAGAGAGAGAGAGAGAGAGAGAGAGAGAGAGAGAGAGAGAGAGAGAGAGAGAGAGAGAGAGAGAGCCATAGCAGTCTGTGGAGTGAGCCATGATACTGACAACCACAGCAGTCTGTGGAGTGAGCCATGATAGAGACAACCATAGCAGGCTGTGGAATGAGCCATGATAGAGACAACCACAGCAGGCTGTGGAGTGAGCCATGATAGAGACAACCATAGCAGGCTGTGGAATGAGCCATAATAGAGACAACCACAGCAGGCTGTGGAGTGAGCCATGATAGAGACAACCATAGCAGGCTGTGGAATGAGCCATGATAGAGACAACCACAGCAGGCTGTGGAGTGAGCCATGATAAGGACAACCACAGCAGTCTAAAACGATTATTTTTTGCTCTCCTGACCTTTTCACTTGTTTACGGACATCCGTCATGGGGAGCGGGCCACACAAACATGTACCAGTGGCACACATAGCTTGGGTCTTTGTCAGCCATATATCAAGCTTGTTTCATGGCTACGATGCTACCTGAACCTTGTGTGTGTGTGTGTGTGTGTGTGTGTGTGTGTTGGTGTTGTTGTTGTTGTAGGGTGACGGCACTCCTCAGGAAGAACTGTTGGGTAAACGTATGGCGATGGCTTTGATGATGATCGTATTTATGTTGAAGCTTCGTGGATACAATCTCGGATGCCTGCACAACTAGATTAGAGAAACTTCAGTGAGGTTTCGTATATATTTGTATATTGCATTTCACAGATAGGGGCGTTCTTTGCTATAATATATGTTTTTGAATTTACGACGTTTGGGATGAATTTATTCCACGGTGTCGTGGCACATAAAGCGCGAGAGCTGCTGGCACCGTTGTGGCACACACACACACACACACACACACACACACACCATCCTGGTCAGTGCGCTGACAATCCCCAGACCAGCCATGGACACCCTCCTCCCTCTGCTGCCTCGACGGGATAGTTGGTGGTGCCCTCACCAGGAAGACCCGTCCCAGCAGGGTGAGGACTGTCCCCTTGTCCCTGTCTCAAAGGAGCTAGCTGTTCCCCAGTCCCCCGTCATGGAGACGTATGTCCCCGTCATACATAAAGCCATCGCTGTGTTGCCATCTTGAAGACAAACGTGCCTGTGTTTCTGCCAGTGAGGCAGTCGTGTGTTTGTCCCCCGTCGTGAAGGCATCAGCCCCCTCTGCTGTAGTTACAAGGACGGACATAGTCGCCACTGTGCCTTCGAAGTGGAGACGACCATCTTGTATATCTCCTTTTTCATTCATTGACCTCCTTTCCCTTTCCACCATGCACGTCATTTCCTCTTGCTAGCTGGAAATACAGCACTTAACTCCTCACTTGACACACACGTGTGGGAAGAAAAAAAAAAGATAATTGGTTTCGTGTTTGATGAATGTGTCTGGACGCCTACCCCTAACGCGAATCACTAATGCCAATAAATAGAATCACTCTCCATCAGCCTGGGGGCAGAAATCAAGGGGTTATTTGTGCCTCTCGTGTTGTGTACATCCTTGTGCGTGTTAGTGAAGCGTGCATGCGTGTGTACGTATCTGTTTATGTACATCAGGCTATGATACCGCTCATCATATTATTGTTATTTTTTTGTGGATTGTTTAGCCGTCATATTTAGAATATAACTAAGGTTAGATTGAGCTTGGAAAATTACCGAGAGTATGAGTTTTAAATTCATACTTGTTGCTAGATTAATTGAGTGAAAGTAGGAGAGTAAATTGGCGTCCGGCTACCGAGCGCGACTCTGCCCCTCGCCCTTCCCGTATTGGCGAGTCCAGGCTAGCCTAGCGCTCGACCCTAGCACCAGTCAGGCTACGGTGATGGTGGCCACCTGTTGCGCTCCGAGGTGTCCTGTCGCGCGTTGCCTAGTCTAGCCTGGTCGCTCCACTCGCAAGGTTCTCTGCCACACCTCCCCCGCAGTCAGTTGTTCTCCTGGCCAGTTGTGGGGCAGCAGGAGGGGGCCGAGAAAAAGAGCCCTCCTGTGCTCGTCAGTCGACATAATGACCAATTGTAACAGAATACTGTTAATTAGGAAGCAGCCCTGTAGCCTCTGCTGTGACGGGCATCATAGACAAGCCACAATCGCGTGAAGGACAGTGATAAATGTGACCAATGCACTTGGATACATACGAATGTGACGTTGTGAAACTTGGTGCAGACCTCTTGTTGTCTCAGTGACGCTGGGTTGTTCTGTATTAATGTAAGTGAAAACAGGCGATATATATATATATATATATATATATATATATATATATATATATATATATATATATATATATATATATATATATATATATTTCTAAGTTGCAAAGCTACCGAGAGGATCTGTCGGAACAATTATTTACACATTGTGTGATTCATCATCGTGACATCAGACTGAAAAAGAGAATTCTTTTGGGGGCTTTGTCGGAAATCCTGACTGGAAGAGGAGCGTTGAACATCTTGAGGAAGTGTTCTCCGGGTGTATGTGACCACTAGTGTATCCTGTCTGTTGGAAATGATGAATTTAAAATCTCATGCAGAAGTGTTTAAAGCTTAAGGCCAGCGGAGCTTTCGTAAAATTTTGAGAGTATTAAGCGAGTATTTAAAGTTAGTGTAGCCTGAGGTACTTGATGAGTATGTAATGAACATTTAGAAGTTGTCTGCATAGCCTAGACCATTTTTGAGCATCTACACTTTTATTGAGGGGTATATAGCCAACGAAATCTAGGAGTAATTGTATTCATTATAGGAATATTGGCTGAGGAATGTGTTTAGGAAGTGATAACGTGACCAAGGTGGCCAAGAAAGAAGGAATTAGATAGCCAGTAAATCATATGAATAAGTGTTAGGTTGAAGAAGCACTGAGGGTGTATATTGCCAGCAGAGCCTATGCCATGAACGTCTGGTTGGAGTCTCCGAGATTGCACATAATGGAAAGATGTTAGTACGTTAGCGTCTGAGTTGTATAAAAGTATCAGACCTGTGTAGAAGAGAAGTACCAAACTAGCGTATCTAATCTTTGTGGAAGTATGTGGGTAGGAGTATTTAGCCAGTATAGGATGAAATAGCATTTGTCACCATCTGGTAGATGACAACAGTGAGGAAGTGTGTTCACTTAGCAGTCTTGTGGGGAAAAACAAATTTTGGTATCTTCTAAATTTTTTCCGTAATGTATATTATTTATTCAGATACATTTGTTGTCTCGTTAATAAGAAAGAGTTTATGACTTATTCCGATTGTATTGTGTTTAGAGACATGGTAATGATGAACATGCTGTGATCAGTTGTATATGTAATAGCCTTTCGTAGTGCTAACGACTTAGTTGTATGTCCAAGTGTGGCGTCTCTTGAGTGGGAGGCTGGGGCTGAAACCCGCGAGTGTATGGTTTATGTAAGATCATGTAACATAACGCCATTTCCAGCCTCTCGTCAGTAGGGACCTCACCGTCTAGACCGCTGCAGTAGCCTACGTCGTATGTCGGGGGGAGGTTGGACCGTCTGGGATAAAGATTCTTTTGAAATGCAAATTTTGTAGGTGTGTACGTTGACTGGGGGTTATTGGAAACATAGGAAACTTGAAGTTTCTTTGATTATTTTCAATTCTTCTGGGGAAGCAGAGGATGAATTTCTTGGCATTGAAGGACATTAAGAGAGGAGATTTGAGGAGGGGGGGGGTGTAAAGAGGACAAAGACCCAAGGGGTAATGAGGACAAAGACCTCGGGAAAGATACGTCACAGCACTAAGGTCTTTGGTGTATGGCGAGGGGTGTGTGACCGAGGCACTTCCAAATGTCGAATTATACGGTAACAGATGCGAAGATGCCAGTGTTCACTGTTTATTATGGCACTAATGATGTTAACCTTCGTCCAGCCATAGACTAACCGTTTGATTACAACGCCACGGCCGTTGGTTATGACGGTCAAGCGTGTGAACTTACCCCGCAGGGGTCAGGTCAGACGCCAGGCCATCATACCCAGATGTTTATCCGTCATGCTGAAGGGTCGTGCTGTCGTGCCTACTGGGTTCACGAAGAGGAATGTTGAAGGACTTAAAATAAATCCCGTGTCCACTAGACGTGTCGGAGATCGACAGGGTTTATAGTTAAGAGGAATTTCAACGTTAATGGTGTTTATTCATTCGTGTATTAAGTTCAGAACATGAGCAGGCGTTTTGAGGTTAGCTTCGGTAAGCTGTATGTTGAGGCAGGTGTGTGTAGCGGCTGCCCTAAGGGGCAGAACCTGTTCCCTTCTCGATTACTTGAAAGCCATTTACAGCCTGTAAAGCGTTGGATGGCCGACCGGCGGGACGGTGTTAATGTAATTCACCTCTGGTGATTCTGCACACAGAATTCCTAATATTAGGTATTGCTTTACGGTGGTACTGCCCTTTTCCTACATGTCATAAACTGACCTTTTTACTCATAAAACTGGCATATTTAGTCATCCATCTGAACTTTTTACTCATAAAAATCCTTTTTTTGCACAGTTGTCGTAGCTTTATTATGTCTCTGTTGTATTTTCCATTGTCAAGAAGTTTACTGATCTCATGTTATTTCCATTCGTAAATCTGAAAATGTCCTTTTAAATCTTTGCAGTCAGCAATAATATACTTTTGTCCGACAAACCTTGAAGGTGCTTCTCGATGACACTAAACTGGTCCATCACAAAAATAGCACGCCAAAAAAAAAAAAATATATACATATATATTTCCACTGGTTGTGGAATATGAGATGACCACAGACGTTGGTGCGGGAAAATCCTGTTATGTACCGAGAGGGACTACCCACCATGTGGGTCGTGCTGTATCCTGGGACCGCAGGAATATCTGTTATCGTAAGCCGCTTCAAGAAGAAGTATTTCTTCATTCATTGGTGTGTAAAACTGAGGCTGTGCATCTGTCCATGTGAAGGCGACTCATGTGGCTCATATCTCATAGTGTATTTGATCGCGAGCACAGCGGGCCGGCCTTCGAGCACGGCGGTGGTAGGACCCTGTATGGTGCGACCCTTGTCCTTTGACCTGACCCGTGAGCTTCATAGGGGCCGTAACGTTAGCCTCGCCGAAGAACAGCCAGGGCAAACACTGGTATGAAACAGCCGTCCTGGGATCACGGTCAGAAACGGAGCAAAGTTTATACGTGAGCTTGGACCAAGAGGGGTCAACAACGTCGAATGACAGGACGTGATATGCACACTGCCGGAGAAATCGTGGTACGATGGCAGAAACTTCTGGTTTATTACAAAGAAAATTACTTTTATGATTTTTTAAAGTTTTGAAATTGATGATGTTTAGTTTCAAACTTCTGTTGACTGTTTTCTTCATTAAACCGGACAGTGACGTATGTTGAGTCGCTATATTTGCTGTGTTTTTCATAGGGTTACCAGCGCTATATGTTATGTATGTATGTATATATATATATATATATATATATATATATATATATATATATATATATATACACGAAAATCAAGCAGTTAGTATATGTATATAATGTACAGATTCAGTTTATGTCCGTTCTCTGTTACACGTCCCGCTGAAAAAGAAACTGGAACGAAAAGTTAAAGAAAAAAAAATTATGGATAACGAAGGTAAACTTTTCTCTCCCGGGAATCCCTTTTCATTTCAAGGATCAGACGTGGATGAGCACCACGGTCAAGGACATGTCATTACTCAGTAGTGTAATTGCCTTAATGTCCCATGAGGTCGGCTGCACCAGTGAACACCGTCCCTTTCTCTTATTATCTGACAAAGGACAGACATGACTATGATTTTAGCTCGTTGTCGAGTCGGTCTGTCATAGGACTTCATCACAAGGAATTACCTATGAGAGTGGAGAGCCACTGGTAAATGAAGCAGTTCAAGGTTGGTCCAAAAAAAAAAGAATAGCGATTCCAGCTTCAGAAGAGAGAATATAATGCCTCATTATGTAAATTGATTTTAATGACGTCTTGACGAACTAATTTTGTTTTTGTGGTTTTATGGGAAGCATGTAGGAGGAATACTTGGGGACTGTGTCCCACATGTTCAGGAGTGGGAGGACACACTGCGTATTATTATTATTTTTGTTTTTGTTTCAACACAACCCCAGGAATCTTTAATTGGTCTTCTGTCGATAGGTTCGAAAGGTGCACCCTGACGCAGGAGGAAGGAAAGACTCCTCCCAGTCGTAGCGGTCTTCTGTACGTGCTAGGTACAGGAGTCTTAGAGATTCTCGAGCTAACATCCGTCAGTGACGCCGGGCCAGCATCGGGAAACCTAATAATATGACGTCATTAGCCGTCTGTTGGTGTGTTGTGGGTGGAAGAAAACCACACCAGTTTGGCTCGTCCCGTGTTGGTAGCAGAGGTCTCGTGTGTACACGTACACGCCCGGGTCTGCATACGTTGATGTTTAATGACTTGTTACTTTACGGCGAGGAATCCATAACCGGCGTCAATATTTTTGTTACAGTGTATGTTGACGAGTTTTTCAGAGCCTCATAGATAGGTTGGGTGGCGTGTGGCACACACACACACACACACACACACACACACACACACACACACACACACCCCTACTCGTATTTTTGTTTTCTCTTGTATCCCGAGGTGGTCCGCGGTGGCTTATTGAGCATTACTACCGCGCAGTGTTTGTTAACAGTGAGGAACACGGTTGGTCGATGTTAAGTTACCTAAACTGAAACACCGGACGTTTCCTTATTTAGCATAGGTTAGGTGAGGAAGCGTCTGTATAGAGGCACCTCCACCAGTGTTTACGTCTTTAAACTTGTATATTGACTTTATACATAAATAAAGCACACTTGGACTCCTCCTCGATGTAAATGCTACTGGAGTTTCTCATTCCTGTGAGGTTGTGTGCCAAGGCGTTTGTTTGCTGCAGTTGCGATTTTCACCCTAAGTCATTCATCCATCCCTCGAGCACGACTGCACGACCCCCTTTGGGTTTGATGGCCTAACTTGCCGCTTGATCCGACTCTGAAAATCTAGGCCATCGTACCCAGGAGGATCGTACCTTCGACCCTCGTGCCTCAAGGGTCGTACCGTCGTGCTCAAGGGGAGATAACAATTACCCATGGTAATCCTTCCTCCGTATGTGGTCGTCTGTTGCATCTTAACCCCAGCTAGTAACCCGGAGGCCAGATCTAACCGTGGCCTGCTGGTTGAGCCCGCTCGAGGTGAAGAAGAACAAAAGAAATCCACACTTCCCATAATGTGAACACTAAAGTCATTGCGAGGCGAGGGGGTTTCACTATGCTAGCTCGACGAAAATTGCCTCTGATCAGAATGTTGAATGAGAAGGTAACCTCTCTCTCTCTCTCTCTCTCTCTCTCTCTCTCTCTCTCTCTCTCTCTCTCTCTCTCTCTCTCTCTCTCTTTCTCCCTCAATCTACCTGCTTGCCTGCAGGGGCTTGTGTACTAGTTTTTGCTTGCGACTCTAGACCCTAAGCACACGAGTCTAGCTGAAACCTCATTATAGATGTTAAGTACCGCCCAAGTGTAGTTTAGGCCGTTGGCAAGCCGGATTAATTAGCGGTTGGACAGGCGAGACGAGGTCGGGAGCCCGGTGGTGCAAACGATGCAGTTGCACCTTGAGAAATCCTACTAAGGTTTAACAGTACATAATTTTCACAGCCGCTTGAGCTTGTTCTGTCCGCTGAACCGCATAACTGATGAGGTTAGCTCAGAGATACTGTGTGTGTGTGTGTGGGGTGATTCTCTCTCTCTCTCTCTCTCTCTCTCTCTCTCTCTCTCTCTCTCTCTCTCTCTCTCTCTCTCTCTCTCTCAGAGGGATGCTGGCATTCACAACACAAACAAACACTCTCACTCCCACACATAGCACTTGGCAACACGTAACTTGCAATACTCGCCCTTTTTTTTTTTTTTTTTTTTTTTTTTTTTTTTTTTTTGCTCTTAAGAGCTTCTTGCGGTGAGCGCGACGCGTGCTAGCCCCCGCATTTTGGCATATGTACTTCCCTTCGACTGGTGCCAGGTGTGTGTGTGTGTGTGTGTTTCAAGGGAAAGTAATCCGCGTCAGTCATTCTCTACCTCGCCTCACCACGGGCGTCGTAACGCGCAGCAGGCACGACCTGAGTACACAAAAGGAAGCCACGCCTCTTGTTATCGTAGGTACATCGCCAGGTTCCTGGATTCCCAGCGTTCCTCTTACTGATGTAGAACGTGGAGTCGGCTGGTCTACGGGGGGAAAAAAGCGGCCCTTCTCGGGCGTGTGCAAGCAACCCGAAAAGAGAGAGAAAATGTTGTACAAATACATTAGATATACAGTACATTAGAGACACAGAAATAGTTTTTGTGATGTTCAACGCAAGTCGTCTTTCTCGTATGCTGTACAGGTTGCAAGGTATGGCTTAGTGTTAGGGTTTAACCTTCACACTGAAAATTGTGCGATCGTTTTCTTTCGTGATGAAGGAAGGAATCGTCACGTCGTGTCCACCATTCAGTATCAGCAACCATAGGCATATCTCGCGTCAAAACCGTCAATACTTTTCGTGACCTTGACACAGTAAAGATAGCCTCCCGTACCAGGGTAACGAAGTTGGCGATCGTACTGGGGAAATGAACGACATTCTTGTTCGTAATGCTGAAACTGGCTTGTCATCCGCCATGTAGCACATTTACAAAACTGTGTCGGGAAAGTCTGATCTTTGGACGCTGTTGTGATACGAGTGTTCAGTTGGTTAGGCATAGTGCATGCGTGTGCATAATACGATATCCATTTCGTTTGAATGGAAATTTGTCTACTTGTGCAGCCACGAAAGTTGCATCTCACAGACTCAAGCCACGAACAGTGGCGGGAGAAACCCGAACGTGCCTATAAAGAATAGTCATGTTCCAAAGAAAACCGTATAAGATTTCCATGCGATTGTTGGGGGTTTTGTGGCGAGCGAGGCTGGCAGAGAGGGGCGGAGGGAGCGTGTCGTGGGGAATGGTGACGAAGGCCAACCCGTTACGTGGTATCCTCGAATAACGTCTGATCAAGTTAAGCCTCCGCGGGCTAGAGGAGGACATGCTTCCTCAGCCAGCGTCGCTGTTAAACCCCGTCACGTCATTCCATTTTTATATATATATATATATATTCTTTCTTTATCCCATAACCTGGACTATAAATGGTAAGAGGTGCGGGTAAAAATAACCCAAGCCTATCCCTGTTGTGGACGTGCAATACTCGAGAGTCCTGAAGGAGCCGAGCTTAGCATCCCTAGAGGCTAGAGAGGTAAACTTAGAACCCCCAGAGAACCCCAGGGGAGCCTAGTAATATACAGACAAGGCTGCGTTCTTCTGAAATAAGGCCATGATGTCATTGTGAACTGCTGGCCACACTTTTACTGGTGGGTCGTATAAGGCAAGTCTTACATCGAGAGCGTCGGTGGTGCAGCCATCCTCCCGATATGGTGGAGTGGGGGAGGGAGGAGGAGGGGGCTGGGTGTTCTGAGAGGCCCCCACGTTGTAAGCTGGTGAGGGAGGAGTGGGCGCGGGAGGACGGACGGCCAGACTGCCTGCTCCTCCCGTGTGGCAGGACCTGGAGCCTGACTCGAAGTACGCCACCACGCGGGGCTGGGCTTGTATCGTGGACGGCCTTGTGATTTATGATCCTCTTTCTTTCTTTCTTTGATTCTAATGAAGAAAAATGGGCTATGGGTTGTGCTGTATGGTGAGGTATCAGTCGTGTAGGATCCCCGGACAGCCAGGATGTACATCCAGCTTCTGTAGAGTACGATGGGAGACAGACGGCGAGATTCAGGCACAGAATCAGGAATGAGATCTTTACAAATGACCTTCGCTCGGGATTGAGAGACCTTTTTTACAAGTCTTACATTACAAAAGATATATGCTCATGCTATATTTCATACAGTGACCAGTTGCACACGAGAGTATAAAAACAAACACGATACACTTCTCAGAAGTGTGTGGTTGTTAAAGTCGCAGGCATGTTAAAAAAATAAGAAAATTATGTGACATAGAACAACACGATGGGATTAACACCTCAAGTTGGTTCATAGAAGAGCAATGAATGTCAGAAAAAATTTAATCTCCGAGCACAACTTTGCAACCCTTGACCTCGAGAGTACGACTAGTGGATATGGTGATCGAGGCGGGCACACCCGTCGTGCTTGAGATACAACGTAACCAGGCTGCCGCACGCGAGTGCCTGTATACTCCAGTAGTGAATTCGTTGTATGAATGCATCGACAGATGTCTATCCTGGAAATCTGAGAAAGGACGTCGTCAGTCGACCATTTAGTTTTGTCAGCTCATATATACCTGAGTGAAACACACGTGTTGTATGGTTGCCACGGAAACTTGGTTAGGTTCAGTCGTGCCCTCCGTGTCGCACCGGCGGGAGCAAAGCGACACAAAACATGGAACGGCCGACCTTGCGCATGGACATCTTCGAAGTCAGTTCGACTCTTTGCATTCGCTTGACACACTTATTTTCTTTCCTCTCTGGTGGTGAAGGTATTTTAGCCAATACTAACGTATTTTTCTTAGGTTTTCGTGTATATATATGTTTAAGTGAAGACTGTCAGTGACACCTTCCAAGTAGGCTAGTAGGTCATCCACACAGCTGGGCTAATTGAATTGATGAATCAGCTGCATTAGCACAAGTTAGAAATTTCTTATTTTGTTTCTTCGTACGAAGAGATGTAGGTCCGCTCGTCAGACTTGCCTTGCGAGGATATGGTTGTATCAGCAAGTCAACCTCACATGGTGACTGAGTACGTTACCATCAGGTTGAGCCAGTGCCCCTCCCGCCAGCCAGCCTTGTTGATGGCAGACGTACCCTCGCAAAACATATCTAGGGACTGACTTTGTTCCTGGTCTTTCGAGAAAGAATTTTATTTTTTTTCCTGCTAATGAAGATGATTCATCCACTTCATAAGACAAGTTGGCCATTTGGGAAAAGGCCAGTCATGGTGAAGACCACTGCGAGTGCTCGTATTCCCACCTTTGCGTATGATAAATGTCGGGTGGCAGCCATTTTACACGTATCGTCATTAAAGAAAAAAAAAAAAAGTTCGTGGTAAGAGCCTTTTAATGCCTGACATCTCTGGTGTAGACTTGAGGGGTAATGCTTAATCCTGTGGAATCGCTAACTGGTGGAAAGCCAAGGCTTCTTCCCAAGGCATCGTATATTTGCGTGCGCAGGATTTGTGATGGGTCTAGTCTGCCTACGGTCATGTTGATCGTTTTCTTAACCTTGCTTTTGAATCCCCACACAGGAATGTATATATATATATATATATATATATATATATATATATATATATATATATATATATATATATATATATATATATTGTTAAGGATGTTCGTTTGTAACGTGGAGCAACTCGTGCTTGCCGCGTGTTAGGTTTTGTCCCACAGGGTTAAGACTGGCGTATATGCGGTAACGGGTGTAATCCAAGACAGTGGGCGGTCCCTTCCCACTACTAGCGGGCTGCGGTTGGCTTGGCTTCCCGATCGCGGCGAAAGAAAATCATGGCAAAAACGCGCACGACTTTGTATACTTGATCCGCCGGAGTTTCTCATCCATGATCAGAGTCAATGGTACTTCTGTAGACTCTTGTAATGCACGGAGGCTTCTGTGGTGGTGGCTTGTGGACGGGACGGTCCCCACTAGTGAGTCTAGTAACTTGTGGACGTGACGGTCCCCACTAGTGAGTCTAGTAACTTGTGGACGTGACGGTCCCCACTAGTGAGTCTAGTAACTTGTGGACGTGACGGTCCCCACTAGTGAGTTTAGTCGTGTTTGTGATGCACGGAGGCTTCAGTGACCAACGTGTGTACCTGAGGTGCTCCACATCTTTGATCATAAATACATATTTAAGGGGCTTTCAAGTTCTTTTAGTGCGTTTGTATACCTTGATGCTTCCCTGACTAGCAAAGTATAGACTTGATAAAAGTGGCTGATGTCAAGTTTTTATACAAATTCTTGTCGAAATTAAGATTGACGGGGACTGAGCATGAAGACTTTTGTGTATGATTATCAATTTATGTAGACTGGGGGAGG
>NC_092259.1:9931278-9943778 GCF_036320965.1 Panulirus ornatus | reverse complement strand
TTCGCCGATTTGGCCAAACTTGGACTTCTCCATTTTCTATAAGGTACTTGTTCGTGACGAACAACAACGCCCTTTCCCCAATATGTATGAAGATAAATCCACAGTTCTTGGAGACTAGATATTTATAGTTTTAATGCACTTTCGGCACATCACGAGCCCCTCTGAACTGAGAAGGGCCCGGAATAGACCAACAGTACACTGGGACAAGTAGAAATCAAGTTCGCAAAAAATTTGATTTAATCTTTGAACTTGCTTAAGTTATTCGAGGAGAATACTTACCAGACATTATATCAGAATATGATACTTTACTAACACGTAAATTACTCATAACCAGGTTTTCGGAGCCGTTCGCGTTTTCTCGCATTCGTGGGTGTGTGAGGAGTGGGACGTGGGTGGAATTTCTGATGAACACGTCCCTCTCGCATAACATGGGATGACGTAAGAAATACTCACATGACATTACAATTAGTTGTTTACTGCTCAGTGGAAAAAAGTTTTCTTTCACATCATTTGGTGTATTTTTACATCTGCATTTCGAACTCGTGAAGATGATGTAAATCTTTATAGAAGAAGGTTTTGTATGGAGAGAGAACGAACTTAGCAATTCTCAGCAGCTCGCTGATACTTGACGTCGATCCGATTCGGTACGATTTTATTCTATTTGCAGTGGAATACCTAAGGCGAGACCGTAGGTCCTATTAACTCTCATCATTTTCCTCTCCCTCTTTCTTCGCATTTTTTCCAATACATTCATCCCAGATCCTTGAATTCACAAGCGTTCAATATATTCATGGTACTTGCTTTCTTTAGCTGCCTGAACCTGGCGCGGGAGCCAAGCACACACACCATGCCTGCTTTTGTATCAGGAAGCATCTGCTATGGTACACAGAGGAGTGATTCTAGAGGAACTGCCTTTCAGCAGGTCACTGGAATGGCTTTTATCGGGTTAGGCCATCATAACCATGATTTGCATTATCATGTTTGAGGGGTTATGTTACGATTGATCATTTGAAAACGTTGAAATGTTGCATAGTAATTACACAGATTTATTTAACGTTGTGCGTCTATGTATTTATTAGCAATACAGAAGGAAGAGTTTAAAGACTTCCAGCCTTGATTTTTTTTTGAGAAACTTTTGCTTCGTATGGTTCGTGTTTTCCACTGAATTTGAAATGGACGTTTTCTAATGAAATCAGAATCATTCTAACGCGGTATATGTGGCGAGACGGCATCATGATTCAGAAGGTGAACACACACTAGTCCGAGCTGAACATTGTATATTGTGATGATGACACCCAGTGAGGAGCGAGCCTCTCTCCCTAATGCTATCCTCTTTCGAGCCCCTTCATCATCGTACGGCGGAAGTCCTCCGCCCCATCAGACCCACCTCCCTCAACATGTATAGCCGCTCTTCGCTCTCCCAGGTGTAACGAGATGGGGAAATTATTTTAATGGTGAGGTAGGGATCAATCTATATCACTGCGGTTTATTGGAATGAGTTATTCAGAGTGTAAAAACACACAGAAAGTTTGCTACGACCTTCAGACTGTTAATGAATTACAAATATTTACCCGAGGGCCAGAGGCATAACTCATTTGCATAGCCACGGACCCTGAATAACTGCACATGAATCTTTAATGTGAAGGATGCGCGAGGGAGTAGAGGACATTGTGCTGGACGCAGCCGAACGAGCGGAGTTCAAAAGGAAAAAAAAAAAAAAAAACTGCCTAGCCAATATTTTTGTTCCCTCACTTTCACCCGTGTTAAGCGACTTGCAGGACCTTACGATGACACAGTGTCGCAAGGTGTTTGCCGACAGCTCTCTTGTGTCAGTACTGCCATCCGTTAAGTTAAGGCTTGCTCAAGAATGCCAGGTTTTTGTGAAATCTCTTATACGGCCGCATTGACTTTCACCTTCGCCAGTTTATATGATCTTGTGTGTATACTTGTAGATTTGCTGCATGTTAGTGTGATGGAGACCTGGAAAGGAATTATTTGAATGTCAAGCTTCAGTCGCTATATTCAGAGGCTGGTGTGTAATCGTTTTATTACAATAGAAGAAGAAAACACAGAGGATATATGCTTGCAGCTCACATAATCAGTATGCAATGTGTAGAGGATATGCGCAGTGTTGAGTGAGGTGGTTGTGGTGACGTGTGGCTTCTTCGTGCTAGGGTTCGCTTCTCGCTCATTATGGCATATCGGTCCTGACGCACCTTGCCATACCCGGCACCGCTGCCTTTCCTGACGTAGCCTACGTACTCGCTCGCATTCGATCATCCCTCCATATTAGTCCTTGTCTGTCTTCATCCTTGCCAAGGCTGTTCTGATGTTTTATATTAATATCGTCTTTCGCACGTGTTTTGTTTACCGGAGGCTGTGGTGACCAGCTTTGGAAGGCGTACGCAGCTCTTCCCCAACTTGGGTAACTTCATTTGAATCGCCAGCAGTTTACGTGCTCTTTGTGGTATCACCAGCGGAATGTGGTGATAAGATTTTCACGTCTGGGCGATGTGAATGTAGGTTATCACAGCACTTACCACAAGATTACGAATGACCCGTATCTATCTTATCTAATGTGACTCTGTTGTGATCTTTCCTCAACGTAGTGTATTACCCCCGAGTATTTTGTGACCGCTCATATGGCCAGGTTCGACCGTCTTTCCGTGACGGGATCACGCGTTCTTCGACCATTGTCATATGTGGAAATTACGCCCGAGTTCGACCTTTGCGCTGATGCATTTGACCCAAGTTTTCTGTACTGTTCTGTATGTTTCGTATCTTCTTCTTTTGTTTCGCCTCTCGTCCCTTAAACTAACAGCATGTTTCCTCGAGCGTAAGTCTTCGGATGGCGTTTCTTAAGCACCCTTTGTTCGTGAAGTACTTGAATTTTTCCATGGAATGGTAAGATGTAATTTTAGATTACCATCACTATGGGTGTTGAGTGTACGTCGCGCTCGGATCCGTCGCTTGTGTGTTGCCGTATTTGATGGCTATCGCCCCATATTATTTGCGTGTTGTTCACGCATTTGCTCATTATGAATGATTACATGCTTGTAGATATAAGGTGGGAGCTTATCATTTAGGCCCTTGAAGTTTTCAGTGCTAGCCGGGTTTAATGCCTCTTCGCGAAGTTTGTTCCACGTCCATACAAATTTGATACATTTTCCTATGTTGTGTGTGTGTGTATATATATATGTGTGTTTGTGTAATTTACACAGTACGAGAAGAGTACTGTTCCTTAACTTACTAAACCTTCCAAGCCTTACAATTTGTATACCAATCTTGTAGATTTATACAGTTTTATCCGCACGTTGTTTTCAAAGGTGATCATTAGCTAAGTGCAGATCTCCTCCGAGTAAGCTGGTGACTGGCTGACGTGCCTGTCGCATAAGGCTGTCATGGATTACGTAGTCATTTCTTGCTTGTAGTATTTGGTAAGCCGTGATCTTTACATTGACCTTTCCCCTACCTTTCCACGTTGATGTCCTGGAAGCGTAGATATAATCCTTTTTTGACGTACAGTTCTCACATATTCGTTATGTTCCACCATGAAGTCGTAGCTTTTATTGAAATAAGTCTTACGCTTTTTGTTATTTTACTGAACCTCTGCCACTGCGTGGTGGGTTGCAGTAAAGGTGTGCGTTAAAAAAGACATTTCATATTGAGACAACCACAGTAGACTCTACCATTAGCGTCATTGTGTGAGGTAATCCAGAGCTCTGGGTATCTGACGACATCATGTATGTAGACTTGCCACATGGAACAGGTTTTACCCTGATTTATAATTTTCTTTCTATCTTCCCGAAATCTGTTCTGGATGACTCACGCAGCGATATATCTCGTTCAGGTACTGCTCCTTTCAACGATTTAGCTCGTTACTGTCATTCACATGATGACGTCAAGTTCAGCTTTCATTCCTTTATAGGTGTCCCATGATCTACCTGTAGTAATGCTGCGTAAAAACTGCCTGGATAGATCTTTATTTATGCTTGTCTCAAAGTTATCCAGGAAGCCGCGGTGAAGGTTGCTTGACCACCTTGAACCATGGTCCTAGACAACCAGGCTAGTGTCTCCAGTACTGTGCTAACTCTCGAGTTCCTATGTAGGACGAATGATATATTGCCGTTGTGTTTGGTGTCACGCTCAAGATCCTGTGTTTACATAGGGTCTCTGTATGTCAGAGAGGAGGGGTTAAACATGAATGTATTGTAGTCGTTTATTCTCCCTCCTGGACTGAAATTATTGTTATTATTATTATTATTATTATTATTATTATTATTATTATTATTATTATTATTATTATCATTATTATTATTATTATTATTATTAGAATCGAACTTCATTTGTGTGTTATGCTTTAAAGTTTCCAGTGTATCCAACGCTTTCGTGAAACAATAAAACCCAAACTAAAGGTTTATTTGCATACATGTACATGGTTTACCTTGCCTGTTCTAAAAATAAGCTGTTGGCAAAGCTGGTATGACAGCAGTAAAGAGCTGATGCAGATAGTGTTGTCTCAACCGAGCAGAAGGGCAACAGATTCTCCTTTTTTTCTTCATGTATAAATGTAGATAATTGTACTGAGCGGTGACAGTGGACATCCCAGTCATTGAAATATGATCTTGTTTTGTCCCCCGTGGCGTACAGCTTGGTCCGGCTGGAATCCACCCCAGATCCTTGCATAATAATGCTCACGGGTTCTGCAGGTGAACAGAGCCGTGCTGGTCCATTCATCCCCCACCGTTGTATTATGTAACATTCCACGAGAGAGTTCCATCCATGCTGGAGTAATCTTGTGTTATTATTGATTTTTATCCCTCCCCTCCCACGATTCTTGTATTTCGTTAAGTATTAAGTTTTATTTCGTTGCGTCTGGGATTTGGAGGGATGACCAGTTGGCAGCGGTAGGATGTGACTTTGGGGGAACCCCTGTTGCCAACTTAACACCCTCCTCCCACCCCACCCTTCTCCCAGCCACACAGCTGATTTATTGTTGGTCAGTTTGAAGCTAAGGCAGTTTACTGTGAACAGATTGAGGTAACGTGCCCTTGCAATTAGTTATGATTGTTAAGTCCAGCAGCAGCTCGGTTAGATTAGAGGTACCTCATTGGGCAACATAGAGGTATGTGCTTATGGTGGGTGATTGAAATTCGAAACCGTATTTCATATAGGAAGCTCTTATATACGGATTTGTGTGTAAATAGTTGCACTAATGGTCCAGTTTAAAAGGGAAATGTAGTCAGGATTTAGATGGAAACATGAAACGGAGCTAACTTTTTTTTTTTTACTTTTACAAGAGAAACGAACTAACACCGTAGAGAGGATTCAAAACCTAACTGTATGATTGTGCATAATTAAACCCGCTGCCGCAAGGGATTGATACAACATTGATCTGTTACATATGGAAAATGTTGTACTTCCCGAGATGGGACTTCCTTCCGTAGCAGGGAGCTATCTAGGTAATCGTTCACACGAAGAGTTAACTAAGTTTGTGATGTTCTTATTGTGATTATACGCAAGTATCTTGCTCCAGGCTGAGCAGCTGCTCCAGCACTGGCTACTAAGGGAACACTGGTCTGAGGGACAGTGGGTCAGCGATAATCCAGTATCATATACATGATCTCGAGACTGATTTATAATGATCACGTACGCCAAAGTGTACTTTCGTAATCCTAGCCATGATATCTCATTTTTCTATCAGATATTCTTGAATGTGATTTACATGGAGAACATTTGCGTCCTGCCTTTGTTGTCTTGGAAGGCATATGCCAGTGTGTTTCCCAGTCCACTAACACGAGGCAGTCAGTAGTCCAGTGGTAGGTGTTGGTCCTGTTCCCAGCCACAGCGGATCAACGATTTCCAGCTGTTGTAATGGTTTTAAGGAAGTCACAACGTAAATGGTCCGGCAGCGATGCGTCGCTTTGCTTACGTGTGTATGTTTGACTTTCGAATGAATGTGTATCGACTTCCGTGTGATTATGAAGTCATCACTGCCATGAAGGTCAATATATATATATATATATATATATATATATATATATATATATATATATATATATATATATATATATATATATATATATACATATATATGTATTTACTTATTTATTTATTTATATATTAGAGGTCTTATATTGTGATTCTGTTGCATAAGGGAGCTAGACGTCTTTCTGGTAACCGTCGGGCACCAGTAAGAACCAGGGAGACCATCTGGTCGACGAGGCGAGTTAGGAGACAGCGATATATGGTCAAGGACGTGTCGCGGTCTCTTACCACCTGTTTGATTGACACCACCTCCAGGTTCCTCCTGGTGCAGAGACCTCTCGCGGGATGTGTCGGACGGCTGCTGCACAAAGTGTGATGTCCTTTGCAAGGGTGTGTGTGTGTGTGTGTGTGTGTGTGTGGGAACCATCCCGCCTTGTACAACAGCTCAGGTGAGCTAGTGTATCGTCACGCACCCCACACGGAGACAAGACCACGATGAAAGTAGTCAGGGGCCCGCCCACCCTTCCACACAACCCCGTTATCTCCTTTAGTGTCTTCCGGTCGAGGCTGGAAGATAACTCCTCCCGTTCGTGTATTTCGTCACAGTGTTGCCAGTTGGTTGGTTGTTTGCGCCGTGGACGACGAAGGGAGGCTTTACTTCGCCTCTATGAACAACACGGGAAGTGCCGACGGCTGCACATGGCTTTGTTTGTGTGACAACGTTTATCAAAGGTCGTATAGTGGTATTTATGGATTTGCTCTGTATGACAGGCGAGAAAAGGTCAGACGCGATGTAAACCGTGTGTACAAATGAATGGGAGTTGAGGGTAGGGAGGCCTGGACTGCCCGAACTCTATCAGCGAGTTCTTGCTTTTGTGAGTGTGACAGAGACGTCCATTTCCTGGGGGCTGGTTGATATAAATGGGTACATGGCGTAGGCTAGTGTGTATGTGTGTGTGTGTGTGTGTGTGTGTGTGTGTGTGTGTGTGTGTGTGTAAGTATGTGTGTTTTACTGGACTGCGCTTACTTCAGCTAATGGTTTTACACCACGAGTGAAAAGTCATGTTTGACGAGGTTGTGTCATCGTCTTTTGACGAAACAGAATACTTTTGTCAAAGAACTTGTTTCAAAGAAGTACATTATGTGTCTGGTTCTAAGTGTTGTACATCCTTGGGTTGCAGGAGCCCCGACACTTAATCCCCTTACCCGGATTCGATTCCCTGCGCGGATAGATAGCGCACAGCTCATCCAGCTGTTCATCCTTCCTGTATTCGGTAGGTTGATGGGCACTGAATGTTCGTGTGGGGGTAAAGCACAACAGTTGTGAAAGGTCTACCCAGCCGACAGCTTTTGTAGAAATCCTCAGCTCTGAGTTCACCCAGGGGCGTTTATTACTGGGGACACGTCCGTAATTGGGAGGTCATCATGCCTACCAAGGGTTGGTCCTTGTGTGTGTGTGTGTGTGTGTGTGTGTGTGTGTTATTTATGCCTTTCCATGAAATTGGCCAAAACTCACAATGAAATCACGCTAAAAACACGGGAGAGAAAACTAATCCTTGCTCTAATTCTCAGTACAATCGTATAGCATAAGGTTTCTCCCACTCCCGGGGGGGGAACAAAAAAACATTGCAATCAAAACGTAGCCATAACAGGAAGGGCTGAAGAAATGACGTTTGTAAGAAATTGTAAGATCGGGATGACGTAACGTTATCAGGAGGTGATAGTGTTGGCTGGGCAGCTTAAGGAACAAAGCTATCTGTGGCGTCATGTTCTCTCCATTGGTTTGCCCTGTTGGAGAACCGTATTTGCTTCACCCCCGTCCGTATCAGCTTTTTTTTTTCCTTGTATTGTGAAGGCCGGAAGATTCGTGTGACGTACATCACTCACAAAACGTTGTACTTAAGGGATTCGTTCACGGTTTGTTCGCCAGAAACCGGGCGTGTGGTACCGAGGCTAGTCATCAGGGCTCCATCCGGTCTCCTTTAAGTTACACCCTTTGAACTAAGATGGTAAATGTGAGTCATTACGATGATGAACCGATGCGAGTCACACTGTTTTAACGGACGTGCGCGTGTCCGTCAAACCCTTGTGATAAGTCCGGTGCCACGCCCAGTCGGTCGTTGCTGCAATGCTAGGCAAAAAGAACCATCATGTTGGTCGACACTGTCAGTAGCCTACCAACACTCCCAGTACAGTTTTAGACCCAGTCTAGTAGTTGACAGCAGCCTACCAACACTAATAGTCCAGTCTCAGAACCAGCGCACCAACGCTGGTGGTGTAGCCTAGCGAGAAAAAATTAGAAATGTAGCCCACAGCTGTGTCGGTATAATTCATGGTAGATATGATTCAGTGAATGTTTTATCGACCCAAGTGTTTGTTTACGTGAACCGTCAGTTCGTGTCTTGGAGCACAACGGTACGTTCCTTGTGGAACAACCGTTGAATACCAAGTTGTGTACGACGGTATCCCCCGCGACATCATATGTAAGCGTTTTAACGTCGTACTCAAGGGCACAGTGGACCAGACTACTGTTGCTACTGAAGTGTGCGGGAAGCTTTTACGTATAGGCCTTCTTCACTGTTGAATTTGCCCTTGGTCTCTCTCTGCCTGTTGCAAAACATACATCTTATACTGTAGTCGTATTTTTTGTACTTTCAGTACCTTTCGCTCTGTCCTGAGTAACAGCGACCCTTTCATAGGATACACTTTCTTTAGTACGTTTTTTGGGATGACGTCATACCCCCTTCGTCGCGTCATGTTTGCTTGTTCATAAAATGTATCTGCGTAGGTTATGACGTCACGGGAGACCATTTCCGAGGGGGATGGGATGATGCATACGATGCAGACAGTCAGCCTGTGTTCCTGTCTGGGCCGCCAGCAGTGGCAACGACACAGCCGACGCGGATACACCCGCCTCGCCTTGCCTCTGGTGCTCCAGCCTCTCGTGTGAGCGAGGATTGCCGACTGAAGCCCGAGCAAAATATTGCAGTTTACTTTGATAAAGAGTGAATGCGAGTGGATAAGAAAATATTTATTGTACTTTCAGAATATTTAAAGTTTTGGAGTGGTTTACGTATACAGATTTAGATTGGACTGAACTTGAAGAGAGAAGGGATGAATCCCGTGTAGACAATGGCGTGTGTCATAAGCAGACCAAGTTATATATACTAGTGCCGTACACTCAAGATGTCCATCATGATAACCCAGATAAGATAACAGGATGGGAGATTATTGGAGAGTTTCTCGCTTGTAAACCGCAAATCAAGCCACTTGGGTTCGAACCCTAGCCTGCTGCCAGGCGACCATCACCTGGCTCACAACCGTTCCCATTCCACGAGTGTCGCGTCGAGTGGCTGTTGTACCGCAGGCGTCACCAGAGTGCCTTCGTCAGTAACAAGTCTCCACCACTGCTGTGCCAAGGGTCGAGCAGTGCCGTGCAGGGAGGCGGCCGGGCTCCCACGTACATATACAGACACACGTACCCCCGACGGAGGAGGAAGACCCACGATTTACTATGATGAGCGCGGAAAAGGGAGCGGAGACGCACCCGAAGCCGCTGACCATCCGCGTGAACAGCGCCGGGGGCAGCGTGTTGCCACCCCTGCACGAGGCCTTCGCCAACATCAAGAGCCTGGTGACGAGCCCCCTCAGCCTCTCCCCGGGCTACGAGTCGTACACCAGGCGGCTCCTTCTGCCCCTACCCACTGAGTATGACACAGCACACCACGACGACCTCTCCGCTGACGAGGCCTACGAGATCCCCAGGGAGTCCAAGGTCTGCTTCATGCACTCTCACTCTTCTGTACTTGCTCTCCCCATGCTCTGCACCTGTTTTACCCATGCCCTGCACTTGCTTTAGTAATAAGGTTTGCCTTTTACTGTACTTAGTGCTTGCTCTGACCTTACACCTCACTTGATCTATTTAGGACTGTTCTACTCCGTCGTGTTGTTTCCCTACAGTGTCTGTTATTTAGTGCCTCCTTTATGCTCACTGTGTCCGGTTGCTCTTCTGTACAACCGCTGTCCCTTTCATTTTACCAGCTTGTTACGCACGTTCAGTATTTTGTTACTTTTCTTTGCAAGATGTTCTTTGCGATCTCTTCATAATATGGCGATACTGCTAGCGTACTTATGGACGAGTGCCATACAGCGTTAATATGGTCGTGTGGCTGCTGTGTGTATGTGTAATTCCCAAATTGTACTGAACGGGTAGGGTCCCATTTCTTGAACGTTGTTATTAAACTTCTTAAATTTATGTATGTTCAGTGTGTGTGTGTGTGTGTGTGTGTGTGTGGAGACAAATCATAGGTCCACATCTTGAGTCAAGTAGTGTGTGTGCATGTGTGTGTGTGGTAGCCTTGTACCATGATATAAGGCTAAGTTGGCGCATGAGAACCCTGTTGGTAGAGCTTGTTAAGTGCGGTACAATTAACAACTCTTCAGTGACTGATTTGTACTTCCTGGTGTGTGTGTGTGTGTGTGTGTGTGTGTGACGGGACTTTGTGGTAGCTAGGTTAGCTAGGTAGCTATTCAGACCCGCTGAAGATTTCATTGGCTGACTTTGAGGTGCCCAGAAGTGACCTGAGGTCATTGGTGTTTTAGGAGAATTGACGCCCATAATGTTATCTGCGTTTACCCAAAGCTTTGCATGTTTACCTACAGTTAGCACTTCTTTCAGAACGAAATTAGTTTTTGTTTGATGTATATTTCCGGAGGGATATTTGGATGTTCATTTGTGTAGGTGAATACCTATTGAAATTACACCATATTGTAAGAGTAGCTTCGTCATTTTTAGTTCCATCGACTTCCTATTGGTTTTCAAGAGTTGTTGGTTAAGTGGTTGTAAACCAACGAGATCGGGTTTATGCTGTGAAGAACGGGTTAGAGACCTTTAGGTGGTGGGGAGTCAGGCAGGTTCTGTCAAACGTTGCCCTTGAGTACGACGTTACGACAGTTAAACAGTAGTTACAACCCTGGAGTCCATCATAATGACCCTTGGGTGTGATGACCCAGCCTTTAACCTAACCTAACCCCTAGAACCCAGTTCAAAAACTAGAACTTCATACTCAAGGGTCTTACCGACGTGCTCGTGAGTCATGCCATTGTACTTAGGGAATTAATTGGTCCTTTTTTGTGTGGAAGTACCTCCATCTTTACTTTGGTTGGATGATTAGGTTATTGGTAATACTTTTACTTTAGTTACACATCAGGTATACTTTTACTTTAGTTACACATCAGGTAATCAGTCACCTCAGTTTCTTTCCTGTCTTTACATCATTAAACACGTAGTTACGGTGGATATAAGTTGTGTCATGGTCAAGCATCGCTGCATATCATAGAAGTCCTCATTCTCAAAATGTACCTTTTCACATTGAAGTCAACACCGAACACCTGCCCCTCAGCTACCTTGCTCTTCCTATCCCAGACAAACGTGTTAAAGAAAGATAAAGAATCCAGGATGGGTTTGATGAGTTTCGGAATTATCAGTACGACGGGTGTTGTGTTTGATAGGGTTTTGGTAAGCGTGTATGCTAGATTCCTATTGATTATGGTGGTCCACTTCATAGTTATTTCCATCGAAAAAATGAAATCAGTTTAACATGTATGGTGGCAGTTGACAGGAAATATTGCTTGCAGTCGATTGATATGGCTGACTTTTCAGCACTGCGGGAGCCCCATAAAAGGCCCTGGGGTTGCTGGAGTCACGATATTGGCAATTAGTTGACTGTATGGAAGGTGGAGGCAAGTAATGAGGAGTACTGTACTACGAACAGAATGATGACGAAACAGTTTCAGTGTATTGAAAAAAGAAGGTATGTTAATCTAAGAGAAAATGTAAGAATAGATATGACATGGATAAAAGGAATGAAAATATGCATTTTTATGTCATGTACCATCTACCAGTAGTTGAAAAAAAAATTATTCTGCATGTGTTGACAAGCATTTGAGGATGTATGATGGGTGTAAAGTGCCTGTGACATAACTCGCTTGGATTTTAAATTGCCGATAGGCTTTTAAATTTGGAATCGCTTCGAGTGATCGAACTCATACATGTCCTATCTTATGGGGAAGGTTTGGGGGCCGGGGCCCAAGGCCCAGAATTCTTTGATGTATTGTCTGCAGCCCTTTAAAACATTACTAGCAGTACATTGTGAGAGTTTAAAAAGGGTCGGGATGAGTTCTTACAAAGTGTTCTAGACCAGCTAAGATATTGTAGTTTCATAGGCCTGAGGGCTGTGGCCTCCAACAATATATATATATATATATATATATATATATATATATATATATATATATATATATATATATATATATATTATTTTATTTATTATACTTTGTCGCTGTCTCCCGCGTTAGCGAGGTAGCGCAAGGAAACAGACGAAAGAATGGCCCAACCCACCTATATACACATGTATATACATACACGTCCACACACGCACATATACATACCTATACATCTCAACGTATATATATATATATATATATATATATATATATATATATATATATAT